>NW_027515706.1:0-72815 GCF_048772815.1 Callospermophilus lateralis | reverse complement strand
CTCCTATATAGATAGATGAATTTGGAACTCTAAATCCAACATGGTTTGTAGTAGCTCTTTGAAACTTGACAAAATAAAGGAGTTCTCAGATTTGTCTCTATGGTTTCTTTCCTATTCAAGTAGCCCTAGGCACAGACTGTGGAAAATCACTTTCATGGAGAGGAGTTGCCAAGCTTCTAAGAAATAACGAGTTTCCAAAATACCAGTAAATATTTTTTCACCCAATCTTGATGATACTTGGAGATAATGATCAGTACACACATCCCCCTGGGCTCACCAAATTTTGTTCTTCTAGGTTGAAGACTTCGTATACAGTAGCAGTTTTTATGTTTAGGTTTCACTCTGTTCTCTCATATGTAGATAGATGAATTTAGAACTCTAAATCCAACATGGTTTGTAGTAGCTCTTTGAAACTTGACAAAATAAAGGAATTCTCAGTTTTGTCTCTATGATTTGTTTCCTCTTCAGGTAGCCCTAAGCAGAGACTGTGGAAAAGCACTTTCATTGAAAGGGGTGGCCAAGCTTCCAAGAAATTACGAGTTTCCGACATACCAGCTTATATTTTTTCACCCAATCTGGGTGATACGTGGTGGTAATGACAAGTACACAAATCCCACTTGGCTCACCAAATTTTGTTCTTCTAGGTTGAGGCGTTCGTTTACAGTAGCAGTTTTTATTTTTAGGTTTCACTTTGTTTTCTCCTATATAGATAGATGAATTTGGAACTCTAAATCCAACATGGTTTGTAGTAGCTCTTTGAAACTTGACAAAATAAAGGAGTTCTCAGTTTTGACTCTATGATTTGTTTCCTCTTCAAGTAGCCCTAAACACAGACTGTGGAAAAGCACTTTCATTGAGAGGGGTTGCCAAGCTTCTAAGAAATAATGAGTTTCCGAAATACCAGCAAATATTATTTACCCAATCTTAATAATACGTGGTGGTAATGATCAGTACACAAATCCCACTTGGCCCACCAAATTGTGTTCTTCTAGGTTGAAGCGTTCATCTACGGTAGCAGTTTTTATATGTAGGTTTCACTCTGTTCTCTCTTATATAGATAGATGAATTTGGAACTCTAAATCCAACATGGTTTGTAGTAGCTCTTTGAAACTTGACAAAATAAAGGAGTTTTAAGTTTCGTCTCTATGGTTTGTTTCCTCTTCAAGTAGGCCTAAGCACAGACTGTGGAAAAGCACTTTCATTGAAAGGGGTTGCCAAGCTTCCAAGGAATTACGAGTTTCCGAAATACCAGCAAGTATTTTTTCACCCAATCTAGATGATACTTGGTGGTAATGATCGGTACACAAATCCCACTTGGCTCACCAAATTTTGTTCTTCTAGATTGAAGCGTTCGTTTACAGTAGCAGTTTTTATTTTTAGGTTTCCCTCTGTTCTCTTCTATATAGATAGATGAATTTGGAACTCTAAATCCAACATAGTTTGTAGTAGCTCTTTGAAACTTGACAAAATAAAGGAGTTCTCTGTTTTGTCTGTATGGTTTGTTTCCTCTTGAAGTAGCTCTAGGCACAGACTGTGGAAAAGCACTTTCATTGAGAGGGGTTGCCAAGCTTCTAAGAAATAACGAGTTTCCGAAATACCAGCAAATATTTTTTCACCCAATCTTGATGATACTTGGTGATAATGATCAGTACACAAATCCAAATTGGCTCACCAAATTTTGTTCTTCTAGGTTTAAGCGTACGTCTACAGTAGCAGTTTTTATATTTAGGTGCACTCTGTTCTCTACTATATAGATAGATGAATTTGGAACTCTAAATCCAACATGCTTTGTAGTAGTTCTTTGAAACTTGACAAAATACCGTAGTTCTCAGTTTTGACTCTGATTTGTTTCCTCTTCAAGTAGCCCTAAGCACAGTCTGTGGAAAAGCACTTTCATTAAGAGGGGTTGCCAAGCTTCTAAGAAATAATGAGTTTCCGAAATAACAGCAAATATTATTTACCCAATCTTAATAATACGTGGTTGTAATGATCAGTACACAAATCCCACTTGGCTCACCAAATTTTGTTCTTCTAGGTTTAAGCGTTCGTCTACAGTAGCAGTTTTTATATTTAGATTTAACTCTGTTCTCTCCTATACAAATAGATGAATTTGGAACACTAAATCCAACATGGTTTGAGGTAGCTCTTTGAAGCTTGAGAAAATAAAGGTGTTCTCAGTTTTGTCTCTATGGTTTTTTTCCTCTTGAAGTAGCCCTTGGCACATACTGTGGAAAAGCACTTTCATTGAGAGGGGTTGACAAGCTTCTAAGAAATAACCAGTTTCCGAAAACCAGCAAATATTTTTTCAACCAATCTTGATGATACTTGGTGGAAATGCTCAGTACACAAATCCCACTTGGCTCACCACATTTTATTCTTCTAGGTTGAAGTGTTCGTCTACAGTAGCAGTTTTTATATTTAGGTTACACTCTGTTCTCTCTTATATAGATAGATGAATTTGGAACTCTAAATCCAACATGATTTGTAGTAGCTCTTTGAAAATTGACAAAATAAAGGAGTGTTCAGTTTTGTCTCTATGATTTGTTTCCTCTTCAAGTAGCCCTAAGCAGAGACAGTGGAAAAGCACTTTCATGAAGAGGGTTGCCAAGCTTCCAAGAAATTACGAGTTTCCGAAATACCAGCAAATATTTTTTGACCCAATCTTAATGGTACATGCTGGTAATGATCAGGACACAAATCCCACTTGGCTCACCAAATTTTGTTCTTCTAATTGTAAGCGTTCGTCTACAGTAGCAGTTTTTATATTTAGGTTTTACTCTGTTCTCTCCTATATAGATAGATGAATTTGGAACTCTGAATCCAACATGGTTTGTAGTAGTTCTTTGAAACTTGACAAAATAAAGTAGTTCTTAGTTTTTTCTCTATGGTTTGTTTCCTCTTCAAGTAGCCCTAAGCAGACTCTGTGGAAAAGCACTTTCATTGAAAGGGGTTGCCATGCTTCAAAGAAATAGCGAGTTTCCGAAATAACAGCAAATATTTTTTCACCCAATCTTGATGATACCTGATGGTAATGATCGGTACACAAATCCCACTTGGCTCACCAAATTTTCTTCTTCTATGTTGAAGCGTTCGTTTAGAGTAGCATTTTTTATTTTTAGGTTTCACTCTTTTCTCTCCTATATAGGTAGATGAATTTGGAACTATAAATCCAACATATTTCTAGTAGCCCTTTGAATCTTGAAAAAATAAAGGAGTTCTCAGTTTTGTATTTATGGGTTGTTTCCTCTTCAAGTAGCCCTAGGCACAGACTGTGGCAAAGCACTTTTATTGAGAGGGGTTGCCAAGCTTCTATGAAATAACGAGTATCCGAAATACCAGCAAATATTTTTTCACCCAATCTTGATGATACTTGGTGGTAATGATCTGTACACAAATCCCACTTGGCTCACCAAATTTTGTTTTTCTAAGTTGAAGCGTTCGTCTACAGTAGTCGTTTTTATATTTAGGTTTCCCTAAGTTCTCTCCTATATAGATAGATGAATTTGGAATTCTAAATCCAACATGGTTTCTAGTCGCTCTTTGAAACTTGACAAAAAAAAAGTAGTTCTCAGTTTTGACTCTATGCTTTCTTTTTTCTTCAAGTAGCCCTAAGCAGAGACTGTGGAAAAGCACTTTCATTGAAAGGGTTTGCCAAGCTTCCAAGAAACAACGAGTTTCCGAAATACCAGCAAATATTTTTTCACCCAATCTTGATGATACTTAGTGGTAATGATCGATACACAAATCCCACTTGACTCACCAAATTTTGTTCTTCTAGGTTGAAGCGTTTGTTTACAGGAGCTGTTTATATTTTTAGGTTTCCCTCTGTTCTCTCCTATATAGATAGATGAATTTGGAACTCTAAATCCAACATGGTTTGTAGTAGCTCTTTGAAACTTGAAAAAATAAAGGAATTCTCAGTTTTGTCTCTATGATTTGTTTCCTCTTCAAGTAGCCCTAGGCACAGACTGTGGAAAAGCACTTTCATTGACAGGGGTTGCCAAGCTTCTAAGAAATAATGAGTCTCCGAAATACCAGCAAATATTTTTTCATCCAATCATGATGATACTTCGTAGTAATGATCATTACACAAATCCCACTTGGCTCATCGAATTTTGTTCTCTAGGTTGAAGCGTTCGTCTACAGTAGTCGTTTTTATATTTAGGTTTCCCTCTGTTCTCTCCTATATAGATAGATAAATTTGGAACTCTAAATCCAACATGGTTTGTAGTCGCTCTTTGAAACTTGACCAAAAAAAAAAGTAGTTCTCAGTTTTTCTCTATAGTTTGTTTCTTCTTCAAGTAGCCCTTAGTAGAGACTGTGGAAAAGCACTTTCATTGAAAGGGGTTGCCAAGCTTCCTAGAAATAACAAGTTTCCGAAATGGCTGCAAATATTTTTTCACCCAATCTTGATGATACTTGGTGGTAATGATCGGTACACAAATCGCACTTGACTCACCAAATTTTGTTCTTCTAGGTTGAAGCGTTCGTTTACAGCAGCTGTTTATATTTTTAGGTTTCCCTCTGTTCTCTCCTATATAGATAGATGAATTTGGAACTCTAAATCCAACATGGTTTGTAGTCGCTCTTTGAAACTTGACAAAAAAAAAGTAGTTCTCTGTTTTGTCTCTATAGTTTGTTTCTTCTTCAAGTAGCCCTAAGCAGAGACTGTGGAACAGCACTTTCATTGAAAGGGGTTGCCAAGCTTCCAAGAAATTACCAGTTTCCGAAATACCAGCAAATACTTTTTCACCCAATCTTGATGATACTTGTTGGTAATGATCAGTACACAAATCCCAATTGGCTCACCAAATTTTGTTCTTCTAGGTTGAAGCGTTCGTCTACAGTAGTCGTTTTTATATTTAGGTTTCCCTCTGTTCTCTCCTATATAGATAGATGAATTTGGAACTCTAAATCCAACATGGTTTCTAGTCGCTCTTTGAAACTTGACAAAAAAAAAGTGGTTCTCAGTTTTGACTCTATGCTTTGTTTTTTCTTCAAGTAGCCCTAAGAAGACACTGTGGAAAAGCACTTTCAATGAAAGGGGTGGCAAGCTTCCAAGAAACAACGAGTTTCCGAAATACCAGCAAATATTTTTTCACCCAATCTTGATGATACTTAGTGGTAATGATCAATACACAAATTCCACTTGACTCACCAAATTTTGTTCTTCTAGGTTGAAGCGTTTGTTTACAGGAGCTGTTTATATTTTTAGGTTTCCCTCTGTTCTCTCCTATATAGATAGATGAATTTGGAACTCTAAATCCAACATGGTTTGTAGTAGCTCTTTCAAACTTGAAAAAATAAAGGAGTTCTCAGTTTTGCCTCTATGATTTGTTTCCTCTTCAAGTAGCCCTAGGCACAGACTGTGGAATAGCACTTTCATTGAAAGAGGTTGCCAGGCTTCCAAGAAATTACGAGTTTCGGAAATACCAGCAAATATTTTTTCACCCAATCTTAATGATACATGTTGGTAATGATCGGTACACAAATCCCACTTGGCTCACCAAATTTTGTTCTTCTAGATTGAAGCGTTCGTTTACAGTAGCAGTTTTTATTTTTAGGTTTCCCTCTGTTCTCTTCTATATAGATAGATGAATTTGGAACTCTAAATCCAACATAGTTTGTAGTAGCTCTTTGAAACTTGACAAAAAAAAGGAGTTCTCAGTTTTGTCTCTATGGTTTGTTTCCTCTTGAAGTAGCTCTAGGCACAGACTGTGGAAAAGCACTTTCATTGAGAGGGGTTGCCAAGCTTCTAAGAAATAACGAGTTTCCGAAATACCAGCAAATATTTTTTCACCCAATCTTGATGATACTTGGTGATAATGATCAGTACACAAATCCAAATTGGCTCACCAAATTTTGTTCTTCTAGGTTTAAGCGTACGTCTAGAGTAGCAGTTTTTATATTTAGGTGCACTTTGTTCTCTACTATATAGATAGATGAATTTGGAACTCTAAATCCAACATGCTTTGTAGTAGTTCTTTGAAACTTGACAAAATAATGGAGTTCTCAGTTTTGTCTCTCTGATTTGTTTCCTCTTCAAGTAGCCCTAAGCAGAGACTGTGTAAAAGCACTTTATTGAAAGGGGTTGCCAAGCTTCCAAGAAATTACGAGTTTCCGAAATACCAGCAAATAATTTTTCACCCAATCTTGTTGAAACGTGGTGGTAATGATCGGTACACAAATCCCACTTGGCTCACCAAATTTTGTACTTCTAGGTTGAAGCGTTCGTTTACAGTAGCAGTTTTTATTTTTAGGTTTCCCTTTCTTCTCTCCTATAAAGATAGATGAATTTGGAACTCTAAATCCAACATGGTTTGTAGTAGCTCTTTGAAACTTGACAAAATAAAGGAGTTCTCAGATTTGTCTCTATGGTTTCTTTCCTATTCAAGTAGCCCTAGGCACAGAATGTGGAAAATCACTTTCATGGAGAGGAGTTGCCAAGCTTCTAAGAAATAACGAGTTTCCAAAATACCAGTAAATATTTTTTCACCCAATCTTGATGATACTTGGAGATAATGATCAGTACACACATCCCCCTGGGCTCACCAAATTTTGTTCTTCTAGGTTGAAGACTTCGTATACAGTAGCAGTTTTTATGTTTAGGTTTCACTCTGTTCTCTCATATGTAGATAGATGAATTTAGAACTCTAAATCCAACATGGTTTGTAGTAGCTCTTTGAAACTTGACAAAATAAAGGAATTCTCAGTTTTGTCTCTGTGATTTGTTTCCTCTTCAGGTAGCCCTAAGCAGAGACTGTGGAAAAGCACTTTCATTGAAAGGGGTGGCCAAGCTTCCAAGAAATTACGAGTTTCCGACATACTAGCTTATATTTTTTCACCCAATCTGGGTGATACGTGGTGGTAATGACAAGTACACAAATCCCACTTGGCTCACCAAATTTTGTTCTTCTAGGTTGAGGCGTTCGTTTACAGTAGCAGTTTTTATTTTTAGGTTTCACTTTGTTTTCTCCTATATAGATAGATGAATTTGGAACTCTAAATCCAACATGGTTTGTAGTAGCTCTTTGAAACTTGACAAAATAAAGGAGTTCTCAGTTTTGACTCTATGATTTGTTTCCTCTTCAAGTAGCCCTAAACACAGACTGTGGAAAAGCACTTTTATTGAGAGGGGTTGCCAAGCTTCTAAGAAATAACGAGTTTCCGAAATACCAGCAAATATTATTTACCCAATCTTAATAATACGTGGTGGTAATGATCAGTACACAAATCCCACTTGGCCCACCAAATTGTGTTCTTCTAGGTTGAAGCGTTCATCTACGGTAGCAGTTTTTATATGTAGGTTTCACTCTGTTCTCTCTTATATAGATAGATGAATTTGGAACTCTAAATCCAACATGGTTTGTAGTAGCTCTTTGAAACTTGACAAAATAAAGGAGTTTTAAGTTTCGTCTCTATGGTTTGTTTCCTCTTCAAGTAGGCCTAAGCACAGACTGTGGAAAAGCACTTTCATTGAAAGGGGTTGCCAAGCTTCCAAGGAATTACGAGTTTCCGAAATACCAGCAAGTATTTTTTCACCCAATCTAGATGATACTTGGTGGTAATGATCGGTACACAAATCCCACTTGGCTCACCAAATTTTGTTCTTCTAGATTGAAGCGTTCGTTTACAGTAGCAGTTTTTATTTTTAGGTTTCCCTCTGTTCTCTTCTATATAGATAGATGAATTTGGAACTCTAAATCCAACATAGTTTGTAGTAGCTCTTTGAAACTTGACAAAATAATGGAGTTCTCTGTTTTGTCTGTATGGTTTGTTTCCTCTTGAAGTAGCTCTAGGCACAGACTGTGGAAAAGCACTTTCATTGAGAGGGGTTGCCAAGCTTCTAAGAAATAACGAGTTTCCGAAATACCAGCAAATATTTTTTCACCCAATCTTGATGATACTTGGTGATAATGATCAGTACACAAATCCAAATTGGCTCACCAAATTTTGTTCTTCTAGGTTTAAGCGTACGTCTACAGTAGCAGTTTTTATATTTATTTGCACTCTGTTCTCTACTATATGGATAGATGAATTTGGAACTCTATATCCAACATGCTTTGTAGTAGTTCTTTGAAACTTGACAAAATACCGTAGTTCTCATTTTTGACTCTGATTTGTTTCCTCTTCAAGTAGCCCTAAGCACAGTCTGTGTAAAAGCACTTTCATTAAGAGGGGTTGCCAAGCTTCTAAGAAATAATGAGTTTCCGAAATAACAGCAAATATTATTTACCCAATCTTAATAATACGTGGTTGTAATGATCAGTACACAAATCCCACTTGGCTCACCAAATTTTGTTCTTCTAGGTTTAAGCGTTCGTCTACAGTAGCAGTTTTTATATTTAGGTTTAACTCTGTTCTCTCCTATACAAATAGATGAATTTGGAACACTAAATCCAACATGGTTTGAGGTAGCTCTTTGAAGCTTGAGAAAATAAAGGTGTTCTCAGTTTTGTCTCTATGGTTTTTTTCCTCTTGAAGTAGCCCTTGGCACATACTGTGGAAAAGCACTTTCATTGAGAGGGGTTGACAAGCTTCTAAGAAATAACCAGTTTCCGAAAACCAGCAAATATTTTTTCAACCAATCTTGATGATACTTGGTGGAAATGATCAGTACACAAATCCCACTTGGCTCACCACATTTTATTCTTCTAGGTTGAAGTGTTCGTCTACAGTAGCAGTTTTTATATTTAGGTTACACTCTGTTCTCTCTTATATAGATAGATGAATTTGGAACTCTAAATCCAACATGATTTGTAGTAGCTCTTTGAAAATTGACAAAATAAAGGAGTGTTCAGTTTTGTCTCTATGATTTGTTTCCTCTTCAAGTAGCCCTAAGCAGAGACAGTGGAAAAGCACTTTCATGAAGAGGGTTGCCAAGCTTCCAAGAAATTACGAGTTTCCGAAATACCAGCAAATATTTTTTGACCCAATCTTAATGGTACATGCTGGTAATGATCAGGACACAAATCCCACTTGGCTCACCAAATTTTGTTCTTCAAATTTTAAGCGTTCGTCTACAGTAGCAGTTTTTATATTTAGGTTTTACTCTGTTCTCTCCTATATAGATAGATAAATTTGGAACTCTGAATCCAACATGGTTTGTAGTAGTTCTTTGAAACTTGACAAAATAAAGTAGTTCTTAGTTTTTTCTCTATGGTTTGTTTCCTCTTCAAGTAGCCCTAAGCAGACACTGTGGAAAAGCACTTTCATTGAAAGGGGTTGCCATGCTTCAAAGAAATAACGAGTTTCCGAAATAACAGCAAATATTTTTTCACCCAATCTTGATGATACCTGATGGTAATGATCGGTACACAAATCCCACTTGGCTCACCAAATTTTCTTCTTCTATGTTGAAGCGTTCGTTTAGATAGGCATTTTTTATTTTTAGGTTTCACTCTTTTCTCTCCTATATAGGTAGATGAATTTGGAACTATAAATCCAACATATTTCTAGTAGCCCTTTGAATCTTGAAAAAATAAAGGAGTTCTCAGTTTTGTATTTATGGGTTGTTTCCTCTTCAAGTAGCCCTAGGCACAGACTGTGGCAAAGCACTTTTATTGAGAGGGGTTGCCAAGCTTCTATGAAATAACGAGTATCCGAAATACCAGCAAATATTTTTTCACCCAATCTTGATGATACTTGGTGGTAATGATCTGTACACAAATCCCACTTGGCTCACCAAATTTTGTTCTTCTAGGTTGAAGCGTTCGTCTACAGTAGTCGTTTTTATATTTAGGTTTCCCTAAGTTCTCTCCTATATAGATAGATGAATTTGGAATTCTAAATCCAACATGGTTTCTAGTCGCTCTTTGAAACTTGACAAAAAAAAAGTAGTTCTCAGTTTTGACTCTATGCTTTCTTTTTTCTTCAAGTAGCCCTAAGCAGAGACTGTGGAAAAGCACTTTCATTGAAAGGGTTTGCCAAGCTTCCAAGAAACAACGAGTTTCCGAAATACCAGCAAATATTTTTTCACCCAATCTTGATGATACTTAGTGGTAATGATCGATACACAAATCCCACTTGACTCACCAAATTTTGTTCTTCTAGGTTGAAGCGTTTGTTTACAGGAGCTGTTTATATTTTTAGGTTTCCCTCTGTTCTCTCCTATATAGATAGATGAATTTGGAACTCTAAATCCAACATGGTTTGTAGTAGCTCTTTGAAACTTGAAAAAATAAAGGAATTCTCAGTTTTGTCTCTATGATTTGTTTCCTCTTCAAGTAGCCCTAGGCACAGACTGTGGAAAAGCACTTTCATTGACAGGGGTTGCCAAGCTTCTAAGAAATAATGAGTCTCCGAAATACCAGCAAATATTTTTTCATCCAATCATGATGATACTTCGTAGTAATGATCATTACACAAATCCCACTTGACTCATCGAATTTTGTTCTCTAGGTTGAAGCGTTCGTCTACAGTAGTCGTTTTTATATTTAGGTTTCACTCTGTTCTCTCCTATATAGATAGATGAATTTGGAACTCTAAATCCAACATGGTTTGTAGTCGCTCTTTGAAACTTGACAAAAAAAAAGTAGTTCTCAGTTTTTCTCTATAGTTTGTTTCTTCTTCAAGTAGCCCTTAGTAGAGACTGTGAAAAAGCACTTTCATTGAAAGGGGTTGCCAAGCTTCCTAGAAATAACGAGTTTCCGAAATGGCTGCAAATATTTTTTCACCCAATCTTGATGATACTTGGTGGTAATGATCGGTACACAAATCCCACTTGACTCACCAAATTTTGTTCTTCTAGGTTGAAGCGTTCGTTTACAGCAGCGCTTTATATTTTTAGGTTTTCCTCTGTTCTCTCCTATATAGATAGATGAATTTGGAACTCTAAATCCAACATGGTTTGTAGTCGCTCTTTGAAACTTGACAAAAAAAAAGTAGTTCTCTGTTTTGTCTCTATAGTTTGTTTCTTCTTCAAGTAGCCCTAAGCAGAGACTGTGGAACAGCACTTTCATTGAAAGGGGTTGCCAAGCTTCCAAGAAATTACCAGTTTCCGAAATACCAGCAAATATTTTTTCACCCAATCTTGATGATACTTGTTGGTAATGATCAGTACACAAATCCCACTTGGCTCACCAAATTTTCTTCTTCTAGGTTGAAGCGTTCGTCTACAGTAGTCGTTTTTATATTTAGGTTTCCCTCTGTTCTCTCCTATATAGATAGATGAATTTGGAACTCTAAATCCAACATGGTTTCTAGTCGCTCTTTGAAACTTGACAAAAAAAAAGTGGTTCTCAGTTTTGACTCTATGCTTTGTTTTTTCTTCAAGTAGCCCTAAGAAGACACTGTGGAAAAGCACTTTCAATGAAAGGGGTGGCAAGCTTCCAAGAAACAACGAGTTTCCGAAATACCAGCAAATATTTTTTCACCCAATCTTGATGATACTTAGTGGTAATGATCAATACACAAATTCCACTTGACTCACCAAATTTTGTTCTTCTAGGTTGAAGCGTTTGTTTACAGGAGCTGTTTATATTTTTAGGTTAGCCTCTGTTCTCTCCTATATAGATAGATGAATTTGGAACTCTAAATCCAACATGGTTTGTAGTAGCTCTTTCAAACTTGAAAAAATAAAGGAGTTCTCAGTTTTGCCTCTATGATTTGTTTCCTCTTCAAGTAGCCCTAGGGACAGACTGTGGAAAAGCACTTTCATTGAAAGAGGTTGCCAGGCTTCCAAGAAATTACGAGTTTCGGAAATACCAGCAAATATTTTTTCACCCAATCTTAATGATACATGTTGGTAATGATCGGTACACAAATCCCACTTGGCTCACCAAATTTTGTTCTTCTAGATTGAAGCGTTCGTTTACAGTAGCAGTTTTTATTTTTAGGTTTCCCTCTGTTCTCTTCTATATAGATAGATGAATTTGGAACTCTAAATCCAACATAGTTTGTAGTAGCTCTTTGAAACTTGACAAAAAAAAGGAGTTCTCAGTTTTGTCTCTATGGTTTGTTTCCTCTTGAAGTAGCTCTAGGCACAGACTGTGGAAAAGCACTTTCATTGAGAGGGGTTGCCAAGCTTCTAAGAAATAACTAGTTTCCGAAATACCAGCAAATATTTTTTCACCCAATCTTGATGATACTTGGTGATAATGATCAGTACACAAATCCAAATTGGCTCACCAAATTTTGTTCTTCTAGGTTTAAGCGTACGTCTAGAGTAGCAGTTTTTATATTTAGGTGCACTTTGTTCTCTACTATATAGATAGATGAATTTGGAACTCTAAATCCAACATGCTTTGTTGTAGTTCTTTGAAACTTGACAAAATAATGGAGTTCTCAGTTTTGTCTCTCTGATTTGTTTCCTCTTCAAGTAGCCCTAAGCAGAGACTGTGTAAAAGCACTTTATTGAAAGGGGTTGCCAAGCTTCCAAGAAATTACGAGTTTCCGAAATACCAGCAAATAATTTTTCACCCAATCTTGTTGAAACGTGGTGGTAATGATCGGTACACAAATCCCACTTGGCTCACCAAATTTTGTACTTCTAGGTTGAAGCGTTCGTTTACAGTAGCAGTTTTTATTTTTAGGTTTCCCTTTCTTCTCTCCTATATAGATAGATGAATTTGGAACTCTAAATCCAACATGGTTTGTAGTAGCTCTTTGAAACTTGACAAAATAAAAAAGTTCTCAGATTTGTCTCTATGGTTTCTTTTCTATTCAAGTAGCCCTAGGCACAGATTGTGGAAAATCACTTTCATGGAGAGGAGTTGCCAAGCTTCTAAGAAATAACGAGTTTCCAAAATACCAGTAAATATTTTTTCACCCAATCTTGATGATACTTGGAGATAATGATCAGTACACACATCCCCCTGGGCTCACCAAATTTTGTTCTTCTAGGTTGAAGACTTCGTATACAGTAGCAGTTTTTATGTTTAGGTTTCACTCTGTTCTCTCATATGTAGATAGATGAATTTGGAACTCTAAATCCAACATGGTTTGTAGTAGCTCTTTGAAACTTGACAAAATAAAGGAATTCTCAGTTTTGTCTCTATGATTTGTTTCTTCTTCAGGTAGCCCTAAGCAGAGACTGTGGAAAAGCACTTTCATTGAAAGGGGTGGCCAAGCTTCCAAGAAATTACGAGTTTCCGACATACCAGCTTATATTTTTTCACCCAATCTGGGTGATACGTGGTGGTAATGACAAGTACAAAAATCCCACTTGGCTCACCAAATTTTGTTCTTCTAGGTTGAGGCGTTCGTTTACAGTAGCAGTTTTTATTTTTAGGTTTCACTTTGTTTTCTCCTATATAGATAGATGAATTTGGAACTCTAAATCCAACATGGTTTGTAGTAGCTCTTTGAAACTTGACAAAATAAAGGAGTTCTCAGTTTTGACTCTATGATTTGTTTCCTCTTCAAGTATCCCTAAACACAGACTGTGGAAAAGCACTTTCATTGAGAGGGGTTGCCAAGCTTCTAAGAAATAACGATTTTCCGAAATACCAGCAAATATTATTTACCCAATCGTAATAATACGTGGTGGTAATGATCAGTACACAAATCCCACTTGGCCCACCAAATTGTGTTCTTCTAGGTTGAAGCGTTCATCTACGGTAGCAGTTTTTATATGTAGGTTTCACTCTGTTCTCTCTTATATAGATAGATGAATTTGGAACTCTAAATCCAACATGGTTTGTAGTAGCTCTTTGAAACTTGACAAAATAAAGGAGTTTTAAGTTTCGTCTCTATGGTTTGTTTCCTCTTCAAGTAGGCCTAAGCACAGACTGTGGAAAGCACTTTCATTGAAAGTGGTTGCCAAGCTTCCAAGAAATTACGAGTTTCCGAAATACCAGCAAGTATTTTTTCACCCAATCTAGATGATACTTGGTGGTAATGATCGGTACACAAATCCCACTTGGCTCACCAAATTTTGTTCTTCTAGATTGAAGCGTTCGTTTACAGTAGCAGTTTTTATTTTTAGGTTTCCCTCTGTTCTTTTCTATATAGATAGATGAATTTGGAACTCTAAATCCAACATAGTTTGTAGTAGCTCTTTGAAACTTGACAAAATAAAGGAGTTCTCTGTTTTGTCTGTATGGTTTGTTTCCTCTTGAAGTAGCTGTAGGCACAGACTGTGGAAAAGCACTTTCATTGAGAGGGGTTGCCAAGCTTCTAAGAAATAACGAGTTTCCGAAATACCAGCAAATATTTTTTCACCCAATCTTGATGATACTTGGTGATAATGATCAGTACACAAATCCAAATTGGCTCACCAAATTTTGTTCTTCTAGGTTTAAGCGTACGTCTACAGTAGCAGTTTTTATATTTAGGTGCACTCTGTTCTCTACTATATAGATAGATGAATTTGGAACTCTAAATCCAACATGCTTTGTAGTAGTTCTTTGAAACTTGACAAAATACCGTAGTTCTCAGTTTTGACTCTGATTTGTTTCCTCTTCAAGTAGCCCTAAGCACAGTCTGTGGAAAAGCACTTTCATTAAGAGGGGTTGCCAAGCTTCTAAGAAATAATGAGTTTCCGAAATAACAGCAAATATTATTTACCCAATCTTAATAATACGTGGTTGTAATGATCAGTACACAAATCCCACTTGGCTCACCAAATTTTGTTCTTCTAGGTTTAAGCGTTCGTCTACAGTAGCAGTTTTTATATTTAGGTTTAACTCTGTTCTCTCCTATACAAATAGATGAATTTGGAACACTAAATCCAACATGGTTTGAGGTAGCTCTTTGAAGCTTGAGAAAATAAAGGTGTTCTCAGTTTTGTCTCTATGGTTTTTTTCCTCTTGAAGTAGCCCTTGGCACATACTGTGGAAAAGCACTTTCATTGAGAGGGGTTGACAAGCTTCTAAGAAATAACCAGTTTCCGAAAACCAGCAAATATTTTTTCAACCAATCTTGATGATACTTGGTGGAAATGATCAGTACACAAATCCCACTTGGCTCACCACATTTTATTCTTCTAGGTTGAAGTGTTCGTCTACAGTAGCAGTTTTTATATTTAGGTTACACTCTGTTCTCTCTTATATAGATAGATGAATTTGGAACTCTAAATCCAACATGATTTGTAGTAGCTCTTTGAAAATTGACAAAATAAAAGAGTGTTCAGTTTTGTCTCTATGATTTGATTCCTCTTCAATAGCCCTAAGCAGAGACAGTGGAAAAGCACTTTCAAGAAGAGGGTTGCCAAGCTTCCAAGAAATTACGAGTTTCCGAAATACCAGCAAATATTTTTGACCCAATCTTAATGGTACATGCTGGTAATGATCAGGAAACAAATCCCACTTGGCTCACCAAATTTTGTTCTTCTAGTTTTAAGCGTTCGTCTACAGTAGCAGTTTTTATATTTAGGTTTCACTCTGTTCTCTCCTATATAGATAGATGAATTTGGAACTCTGAATCCAACATGGTTTGTAGTAGTTCTTTGAAACTTGACAAAATAAAGTAGTTCTTAGTTTTGTCTCTATGGTTTGGTTCCTCTTCAAGTAGCCCTAAGCAGACACTGTGGAAAAGCACTTTCATTGAAAGGGGTTGCCAAGCTTCCAAGAAATTACGAGTTTCCGAAATAACAGCAAATATTTTTTCACCCAATCTTGATGATACTTGGTGGTAATGATCGGTACACAAATCCCACTTGACTCACCAAATTTTGTTCTTCTAGGTTTAATCGTTCGTCTACAGTAGCAGTTTTTGTATTTAGGTTTCACTCTGTTCTCTCCTATATAAATAGATGAATTTGGAATTCTAAAACCAACATGGTTTGTACTAGCTCTTTGAAACTTGACAAAATAAAGGAGTTCTCAGTTTTGCCTCTATGATTTGTTTCCTCTTCAAGTAGCCCTAGGCACAGACTGTGGAAAAGCACTTTCAATGAGAGGGGTTGCCAAACTTCTAAGAAATAACAAGTTTCCGAAATACCAGCAAATATTTTTTCACCCAATCTTGATGATACTTGGTGGAAATGATCAGTACACAAATCCCACTTGGCTCACAACATTTTGTTCTTCTAGATTGAAGCGTTCGTTTACATTAGCAGTTTTTATTTTTAGGTTTCCCTCTGTTCTCTCCTATATAGATAGATGAATTTGGAACTCAAAATCCAACATGGTTTGTAGTAGATCTCTGAAACTTGACATAAAAATGTAGTTCTCAGTTTTGTCTCAATGATTTGTTTCCTCTTCAAGTAGCCCTAAGCAGAGACTGAGGAAAAGCACTTTCATTGAAAGAGGTTGCCAGGCTTCCAAGAAATTACGAGTTTCCGAAATACCAGCAAATATTTTTTCACCCAATCTTAATGATACATGTTGATAATGATCGGTACACAAATCCCTCTTGGCTCACCAAATTTTGTTCCTCTACATTGAAGCGTTCGTTTACAGTAGCAGTTTTTATTTTTAGGTTTCCCTCTGTTCTCTTCTATATAGATAGATGAATTTGGAAATCTAAATCCAACATAGTTTGTAGTAGCTCTTTGAAACTTGACAAAATACAGGAGTTCTCAGTTTTGTCTCTATGGTTTGTTTCCTCTTGAAGTAGCTCTAGGCACAGACTGTGGAAAAGCACTTTAATTGAGAGGGGTTGCCAAGCTTCTAAGAAATAACGAGTTTCCGAAATACCAGCAAATATTTTTTCACCCAATCTTGATGACACTTGGTGATAATGATCAGTACACAAATCCAACTTTGCTCACCAAATTTTGTTTTTCTAGGTTGAAACGTTCGTCCACGGTAGCAGTTTATATTTTTTAAGTTTCCCTCTGTTCTCTCCTATATAGATAGATGAATTTGGAACTCAAAATCCAACATGGTTTGTAGTAGATCTCTGAAACTTGACATAAAAATGTAGTTCTCAGTTTTCTCTCAATGATTTGTTTCCTCTTCAAGTAGCCCTAAGCAGAGACTGAGGAAAAGCACTTTCATTGAAAGAGGATGCCAGGCTTCCAAGAAATTACGAGTTTCCGAAATACCAGCAAATATTTTTTCACCCAATCTTAATGATACATGTTGGTAATGATCCGTACACAAATCCGTCTTGGCTCACCAAATTTTGTTCGTCTAGATTGAAGCGTTCGTCCACGGTAGCAGTTTATATTTTTTAGGTTTCCCTCTGTTCTCTCCTACATAGATAGATGAATTTGGAACTCTAAATCCAACATGGTTTGTAGTAGCTCTTTGAAACTTGACAAAATAAAGGAGTTCTCAGTTTTGTCACTATGGATTGTTTCCTCTTCAAGTAGCCCTAAGCAGAGACTGTGGAAAAGCACTTTCATTGAAAGGGGTTGCCAAGCTTCCAAGAAATTACGAGTTTCCGAAATACCAGCAAATATTTTTTCACCCAATCTTGATGATAGGTGGTCCTAATGATCGGTACACAAATCATACTTGGCTCACCAAATTTTGTACTTCTAGGTTGAAGCGTTCGTTTAGAGTAGCAGTTTATATTTTTAGGTTTCCCTCTGTTCTCTCCTATATACATAGATGAATTTGGAACTCTAAATCCAACATGGTTTGTAGTAGCTCTTTGAAACTTGACAAAATAAAGGAGTTCTCAGTTTTGTCTCTATGGTTTGTTTCCTCTTCAAGTAGCCCTAAGCAGAGACTATGGAAAAGCATTTTCATTGAAAGGGATTGCCAAGCTTCCAAGAAATTACGAGTTTCCGAAATACCAGCAAATATTTTTTCTCCCAATCTTGATGATACTTGGTGGTAATGATCGGTACACAAATCCCACTTGACTCACGAAATTTTGTTCTTCTAGGTTGAAGCGTTCGTCTACATTAGTCGTTTTTATATTTAGGTTTCCCTCTGTTCTCTCCTATATAGATAGATGAAAATGGAAATCTAAATCCAACATGGTTTGTAGTCGCTCTTTGAAACTTGATAAAAAAAAGAAGTTCTCAGTTTTGTCTCTATGGTTTGTTTCTTCTTCAAGTAGCCCTAAGCAGAGACTGTGGAAAAGCATTTTCATTGAAAGGGGTTGCCAAGCTTCCAAGAAATTACGAGTTTCCTAAATACCAGCAAATATTTTTTCACCCAATCTGGATGATACGTGGTGGTAATGACAAGTACACATATCCCAGTTGGCTCACCAAATTTTGTTCTTCTAGGTTGCAGCCTTCATTTACAGTAACAGTTTATATTTTTAGGTTTTCCGCTGTTCTCTCCTATATAGATAGATGAATTTGGAACACTAAATCCAACATGGTTTGTAGTAGCTCTTTGAAACTTGTCAAAATAAAGGAGTTCTCAGTTTTGTCTCTATGGTTTCTTTCCTATTCAAGTAGCCCTAGGCACAGACTGTGGAAAAGCAATTCCATTGAGAGCAGTTGCCAAGCTTCTAAGAAATAAAGAGTTTCCGAAATACCAGCAAATATTTTTTCACCAAATCTTGATGATACTTGTTGGTAATGATCAATATACAAATCCTACATGGCTCACCAAATTTGGTTCTTCTAGGTTGAAGCCTTCGTCTACAGCAGCAGGTTTTATGTTTAGGTTTCACTCTGTTCTCTCCTATGTAGATAGATGAAATGGGAACTCTAAATCCAACATGGTTTGTAGTAGCTCTTTGAAACTTGACAAAATAAAGTAGTTCTCCGTTTTGTCTCTATGGTTTCTTTCCACTTCAAGTAGACCTAAGCAGAGACTGTGGAAAAGCACTTTCATTGAAAGGGGTTGCCAAGCTTCCAAGAAATAACGAGTTTCCGAAATACCAGCAAATATTTTTTCATCTAATCTTGATGATACTTGGTCGTAATGATCGGTACACAAATATCACTTGACTCACCTAATTTTGTTCTTCTTGGTTGAAGCGTTCGTTTACAGTAGCAGTTTTTATTTTTAGGTTTCCGTTTGTTCTCTCCTATGTAGATAGATGAATTTGGAACACTAAAATCAACATGGTTTGTAGTAGCTCTTTGAAACTGGAAATAAAAAAGTAGTTCTCAGTTTTGTCTCAATGATTTGTCTCCTCTTGAAGTAGCCCTAAGCAGAGACTGTTGAAAAGCACTTTCATTGAAAGGGGTTGCCAAGCTCAAAGAAATTTCGAGTTTCCGTAATACCAGCAAATATTTTTTCACCCAATCTTGATGATATGTGGTGGTAATGATCGGTAGAAAAATCCCACTTGGCTCACCAAATTTTGTTCTTCTAGATTGAAGCGTTCGTTTACAGTAGCCGTTTTTATTTTTAGGTTTCCCTCTGTTCTCTCCTATATAGATGGATGAATTTGGAACTCTACATCCAACATGGTTTGTAGTAGTTCTTTGAAACTTGTCAAAATAAAGTAGTTCTCAGTTTTCTCTCTATGATTTGTTTCCTCTTCAAGTAGCCCTAAGCAGAGACTGTGGAAAAGCATTTTATTGAAAGGGGTTGCCAAGCTTCCGAGAAATTACGAGTTTCCGAAATACCAGCAAATATTGTTTCACCCAATCTTGATGATACGTGGTGGTAATGATCGGTACACAAATCCCACAAGACTCACCAAGTTTGTACTTCTAGGTTGAAGCGTTCGTTTACAGTAGCAGTTTTTATTTTTAGGTTTCCCTCTGTTCTCTCCTATATAGATAGATGAATTTGGAACTCTAAATCCAACATGGTTTGTAGTAGCTCTTTGAATCTTGACAAAATAAAGGAGTTCTCAGTTTTGCCTCTATGATTTGTTTCCTCTTAAAGAAGCCCTAGGCACAGACTGTGGAAAAGCACTTTCATTGAGAGGGGTTGCGAAACTTCTAAGAAATAACAAGTTTCCGAAATACCAGCAATTATTTTTTCACCCAATCTTGATGATACTTGGTGGAAATGATCAGTACACAAATCCCACTTGGCTCACCACATTTTGTTCTTCTAGATTGAAGCGTTCGTTTACAGTAGCCGTTTTTATTTTTAGGTTTCCCTCTGTTCTCTCCTATATAGATGGATGAATTTGGAACTCTACATCCAACATGGTTTGTAGTAGTTCTTTGAAACTTGTCAAAATAAAGTAGTTCTCAGTTTTCTCTCTATGATTTGTTTCCTCTTCAAGTAGCCCTAAGCAGAGACTGTGGAAAAGCATTTTATTGAAAGGGGTTGCCAAGCTTCCGAGAAATTACGAGTTTCCGAAATACCAGCAAATATTGTTTCACCCAATCTTGATGATACGTGGTGGTAATGATCGGTACACAAATCCCCCAAGACTCACCAAGTTTGTATTTCTAGGTTGAAGCGTTCGTTTACAGTAGCAGTTTTTATTTTTAGGTTTCCCTCTGTTCTCTCCTATATAGATAGATGAATTTGGAACTCTAAATCCAACATGGTTTGTAGTAGCTCTTTGAATCTTGACAAAATAAAGGAGTTCTCAGTTTTGCCTCTATGATTTGTTTCCTCTTAAAGAAGCCCTAGGCACAGACTGTGGAAAAGCACTTTCATTGAGAGGGGTTGCGAAACTTCTAAGAAATAACAAGTTTCCGAAATACCAGCAAATATTTTTTCACCCAATCTTGATGATACTTGGTGGAAATGATCAGTACACAAATCCCACTTGGCTCACCACATTTTGTTCTTCTAGATTGAAGCGTTCGTTTACAGTAGCAGTTTTATTTTTGTGTTTCCCTCTGTTCTCTCCTATATAGATAGATGAATTTGGAACTCAAAAACCAAAATGGTTTGTAGTAGATCTCTGAAACTTGACATAAAAATATAGTTCTTAGTTTTGTCTCAATGATTTGTTTCCTCTTCAAGTAGCCCTAAGCAGAGACTGAGGAAAAGCACTTTCATTGAAAGGATTTGCCAAGCTTCCAAGAAATTACGAGTTTCCGAAATACCAGCAAATATTTTTTCACCCAATCTTAATGATACATGTTGGAAATGATTGGTACACAAATTCCTCTTGGCTCACCAAATTTTGCTCTACTAGATTGAAGCGTTCATTTACAGTAGCAGTTTTTAGTTTTAGGTTCTACTCTGTTCTTTCTTACATAGAATGATGAATTTGGAACTCTAAAACCAACATAGTTTGTAGTAGCTCTTTGAAACTTGACAAAATAAAGGAGTTCTCAGTTTTGTCTCTAGGGTTTGATTCCTCTTCAAGTAGCTCTAGGCCCAGACTTGGGAAAAGCACCTTCATTGAGAGGGTTTGCCAAGCTTCTAAGAAATAACGAGTTTCCGAAATACCAGCAAATATTTTTTCACCCAATCTTGATGAAACTTTGTGGGAATGATCAGAACGCAAATCCCACTTGGCTCACCAAATTGTGTTCTTCTAGGTTGAAGCGTTTGTCTACATTAGACGTTTTTATATTTAGGTTTCCCTCTGTTCTCTTCTATATAGATAGATGAATTTGGAACTCTAAATCCAACATGGTTTGTAGTCGCTCTTTGAAACATGACAAAAAAAAGTAGTTCTCAGTTTTGTCTCTATGGTTTGTTTCCTCTTCAAGTATCCCTAAGCAGAGACTGTGGAAAAGCACTTTCATTGAAAGAGGTTGCCATGCTTCCAAGAAATTACGAGTTTCCCAAATACCAGCAAATATTTTTTCACCCAATCTTGATGATACGTGGTGGTAATGATCGGTACACAAATCCCACTTGGCTCACCAAATTTTGTACTTCTAGGTTGAAGCGTTCGTTTACAGTAGCAGTATTTATTTTTAGGTTACCCTCTTTTCTCTCGTATATAGATAGATGAATTTGGAACTCTTAATCCAACATGGTTTGTAGTAGCTCTTTGAAACTTGACAAAATAAAGGAGTTCTCAGTTTTGTCTCTATGGCTTCTTTCCTATTCAAGTAGCCCTAGGCACAGACTGTGGAAAAGCACATTCATGGAGAGGGGTTGCCAAGCTTCTAAGAAATAACGAGTTTCCGAAATACCAGCAAATATTTTTTCACCCAATCTTGATGATACGTGGTGGTAATTACAAGTACACAAATCCCACTTGGCTCACCAAATTTTGTTCCTCTAGGTTGCAGCGTTCATTTACAGTAACAGTTTATATTTTTAGGTTTTCCGCTGTTCTCTCCTATATAGATAGATGAATTTGGAACTCTAAATCCAACATGGTTTGTAGTAGCTCTATGAAGCTTGACAAAATAAAGGAATTCTCAGTTTTGTCTCTATGATTTGTTTCCTCTTCAAGTAGCCTAAACAGAGATTGTGGAAAAGCACTTTTATTGAAAGGGGTTGCCAAGCTTCCGAGAAATTACGAGTTTCCGAAATGCCAGCAAATATTTTTTCACCCAATCTTGATGATAAGTGGTGGTAATGATCGGTACACAAATCCTACTTAACTCACCAAATTTGTACTTCTAGGTTGAAGCGTTCGTTTACAGTAGCAGTTTTTATTTTTAGGTTTCCTCTGTTCTCTCCTATATAGATAGATGAATTTGGAACTCTAAATCCAACATGGTTTGTAGTCGCTCTTTGAAACTTGACAAAAAAATGTAGTTCTCAGTTTTGTCTCTATGGTTTGTTTCCTCTTCAATGAAGCCCTAAGCAGAGACTGTGGAAAAGCACTTTCATTGAAAGGGGTTGCCAAGCTTCCAAGAAATTACGAGTTTCCGAAATACCAGCAAATATTTTTCCACCCAATCTTGATGATACTTGGTGGTAATGATGAGTACACACATCCCCCAGGTCTCACCAAATTTTGTTCTTCTAGGTTGAAGCCTTCATCTACAGTAGCAGTTTTTATGTTTAGGTTTCACTCTGTTCTCTCATATGTAGATAGATGAATTTGGAACTCTAAATCCAACAGGGTTTGTAGTAGCTCTTTGAAACTTGACAAAATAAAGGAATTCTCAGTTTTGTCTCTATGATTTGTTTCCTCTTCAAGTAGCCCTAAGCACAGACTGTGGAAAAGCACTTTCATTGAAAGGGGTGGCCAAGCTTCCAAGAAATTACGAGTTTTCGAAATACCAGCATATATTTTTTTCACCCAATCTGGATGATACGTGGTGGTAATAACAAGTACACAAATCCCACTTGGCTCACCAAATTTTGTTCTTCTAGGTTGAGGCGTTCGTTTACAGTAGCAGTTTTTACTTTTAGGTTTCACTTTGTTCTCTCCTATATAGATAGATGAATTTGGAACTCTAAATCCAACATGGTTTGTAGTAGCTCTTTGAAACTTGACAAAATAAAGGAGTTCTCAGTATTGACTCTATGATTTGTTTCCTCTTCAAGTATCCCTAGCAAAGACTGTGGAAAAGCACTTTCATTGAGAGGGGTTGCCAAGCTTCTAAGAAATAACGAGTTTCCGAAATACCAGCAAATATTTTTTTTACCCAATCTTAATAATACGTGGTGGTAATGATCAGTACACAAATCCCACTTGGCTCAACAAATTGTGTTCTTCTAGGTTGAAGCGTTTGTTTATAGTAGCAGTTTCTATTTTTAGGTTTCCCTCTGTTCTCTCCTATATAGATAGATGAATTTGGAAATCAAAATCCAACATGGTTTGTAGTAGCTCTTTGAAACTTGACAAAATAAAGGAGTTCTCAGTTTTGCCTCTATGATTTGTTTCCTCTTCAAGTAGCCCTAAGCAGAGACTGTGTAAAAGCACTTTATTGAAAGGGGTTGCCAAGCTTCCAAGAAATTACGAGTTTCTGAAATACCAGCAAATAATTTTTCACCCAATCTTGTTGAAACGTGGTGGTAATGATCGGTACACAAATCCCACTTGGCTCACCAAATTTTGTACTTCTAGGTTGAAGCGTTCGTTTACAGTCGCAGTTTTTATTTTTAGGTTTCCCTTTCTTCTCTCCTATATAGATAGATGAATTTGGAACTCTAAATCCAACATGGTTTGTAGTAGCTCTTTGAAACTTGACAAAATAAAGGAGTTCTCAGATTTGTCTCTATGGTTTTTTCCTATTCAAGTAGCCCTAGGCACAGACTGTGGAAAATCACTTTCATGGAGAGGAGTTGCCAAGCTTCTAAGAAATAACGAGTTTCCAAAATACCAGTAAATATTTTTTCACCCAATCTTGATGATACTTGGAGATAATGATCAGTACACACATCCCCCTGGGCTCACCAAATTTTGTTCTTTTAGGTTGAAGACTTCGTATACAGTAGCAGTTTTTATGTTTAGGTTTCACTCTGTTCTCTCATATGTAGATAGATGAATTTGGAACTCTAAATCCAACATGGTTTGTAGTAGCTCTTTGAAACTTGACAAAATAAAGGAATTCTCAGTTTTGTCTCTATGATTTGTTTCCTCTTCAGGTAGCCCTAAGCAGAGACTGTGGAAAAGCACTTTCATTGAAAGGGGTGGCCAAGCTTCCAAGAAATTACGAGTTTCCGACATACCAGCTTATATTTTTTCACCCAATCTGGGTGATACGTGGTGGTAATGACAAGAACACAAATCCCACTTGGCTCACCAAATTTTGTTCTTCTAGGTTGAGGCGTTCGTTTACAGTAGCAGTTTTTATTTTTAGGTTTCACTTTGTTTTCTCCTATATAGATAGATGAATTTGGAACTCTAAATCCAACATGGTTTGTAGTAGCTCTTTGAAACTTGACAAAATAAAGGAGTTCTCAGTTTTGACTCTATGATTTGTTTCCTCTTCAAGTAGCCCTAAACACAGACTGTGGAAAAGCACTTTCATTGAGAGGGGTTGCCAAGCTTCTAAGAAATAACGAGTTTCCGAAATACCAGCAAATATTATTTACCCAATCGTAATAATACGTGGTGGTAATGATCAGTACACAAATCCCACTTGGCCCACCAAATTGTGTTCTTCTAGGTTGAAGCGTTCATCTATGGTAGCAGTTTTTATATGTAGGTTTCACTCTGTTCTCTCTTATATAGATAGATGAATTTGGAACTCTAAATCCAACATGGTTTGTAGTAGCTCTTTGAAACTTGACAAAATAAAGGAGTTTTAAGTTTCGTCTCTATGGTTTGTTTCCTCTTCAAGTAGGCCTAAGCACAGACTGTGGAAAAGCACTTTCATTGAAAGGGGTTGCCAAGCTTCCAAGAAATTACGAGTTTCCGAAATACCAGCAAGTATTTTTTCACCCAATCTAGATGATACTTGGTGGTAATGATCGGTAAACAAATCCCACTTGGCTCACCAAATTTTGTACTTCTAGGTTGAATCGTTCGTTTACAGTAGCAGTTTATATTTTTAGGTTTCCCTCTGTTCTCTCTATATAGATAGATGAATTTGGAACTCTAAATCCAACATGGTTTTTAGTAGCTCTTTGAAACTTGACAAAATAAAGGAGTTCTCAGATTTGTGTCTATGGTTTCTTTCCAATTCATGTAGCGGTAGGCACAGAATGTGGAAAAGCACTTTCAATGAGAGGGGTTGCCAAGCTTCTAAGAAATAACGAGTTTACGAAATACCAGCGAATATTTTTTCACCCAATCTTGATGATACTTGGAGATAATGATGAGTACACATACCCCTGGGCTCACCAATTTTGTTGTTCTAGTTTGAAGCCTTCGTCTACAGTAGCAGTTTTTATGTTTAGGTTTCACTCTGTTCTCTCCTATGTAAATAGATGAATTTGGAACTCTAAATCCAACATGGTTTGTAGTAGCTCTTTGAAACTTGACAAAATAAAGGAGTTCTCAGTTTTGCCTCTATGATTTCTTTCCTCTTCAAGTAGCCCTAGGCACAGAATGTGGAAAAGCATTTTCATTGAGAGGGGTTGCCAAGCTTCTAAGAAATAAGGAGTTACCGAAATACCAGCAAATATTTTTTCACCCAATCTTGATGATACTTGGTGGTAATGATCAGTACACAAATCCCACTTGGCTCACCAAATTTTGTTCTTCTAGGTTGAAGCGTGAGTCTACATTAGTCGTTTTTATATTTAGGATTCCCTCTGTTCTCTCCTATATAGATAGATGAATTTGGAACTCAAAATCCAACATGGTTAGTAGTCGCTCTTTGAACTTGACAAAAAAAATGTAGTTCTCAGTTTTTTCACTATGGTTTGTTTCCTCTTCAAGTAGCCCTAAGCAGAGACTGTGGAAAAGCACTTTCATTGAAAGGGGTTGCCAAGGTTCCAAGAAATTACGAGTTTCCCAAATACCAGCAAATATTTTTTCACCCAATCTTGATGATACTTGGTGGTAATGATCGGTAGACAAATCCCACTTGACTCACCAAATTTTGTTCTTCTAGGTTGAAGCGTTCGTTTACAGTAGCAGTTTTTATTTTTAGGTTTCCCTCTGTTCACTTCTATATAGATAGATGAATTTGGAACTCTAAATCCAACATAGTTTGTAGTAGCTCTTTGAAACTTGACAAAATAAAGGAGTTCTCAGTTTTGTCTCTATGGTTTGTTTCCTCTTGAAGTAGCTCTTGGCACAGACTGTGGAAAAGCAGTTTCATTGAGAGGTGTTGCCAAGCTTCTAAGAAACAACGAGTTTCCGAAATACCAGCAAATATTTTTTCACCCAATCTTGATGATACTTGGTGGTAATGATCGGTAGACAAATCCCACTTGACTCACCAAATTTTGTTCTTCTAGGTTGAAGCGTTCGTCGATGGTAGCAGTTTATATTTTTTAGGTTTCCTCTGTTCTCTCCTATATAGATAGATGAATTTGGAACTCTAAAATCAACATGGTTTGTAGTAGCTCTTTGAAACTTGACAAAATAAAGGAATTCTCAGTTTTGTCTCTATGATTTGTTTCCTCTTCAAGTAGCCCTAAGCAGAGACTGTGGAAAAGCACTTTCATTGAAAGGGGTGGCCAAGCTTCCAAGAAAATACGAGTTTTTGAAATACCAGCATATATTTTTTCACCCAATCTGGATGATACGTGGTGGTAATGACAAGTACACAAATCCCACTTGGCTCACCGAATTTTGTTCTTCTAGGTTGAGGCGTTCGTTTACAGTAGCAGTTTTTATTTTTAGGTTTCACTTTGTTCTCTCCTATATAGATAGATGAATTTGGAACTCTAAATCCAACATGGTTTGTAGTAGCTGTTTGAAACTTGACAAAATAAAGGAGTTCTCAGTTTTGACTCCATGATTTGTTTCCTCTTCAAGTAGCCCTAGGCACAGACTGTGGAAAAGCACTTTCATTGAGAGGGGTTGCCAAGCTTCTAAGAAATCACGAGTTTCCGAGATACCAGCAAATATTTTTTTACCCAATCTTAATAATACGTGGTGGTAATGATCAGTACACAAATCCCACTTGGCTCACCAAATTTTGTTCTTCTAGGTTGAAGCGTTCGTTTACAGTAGCAGTTTTTAGTTTTAGGTTCTACTCTGTTCTTTCTTACATAGATAGATGAATTTGGAACTCTAAATCCAACATAGTTTGTAGTAGCTCTTTGAATCTTGAGAAAATAAAGGAGTTCTCAGTTTTGTCTCTAGGGTTTGTTTCCTCTTAAAGTAGCTCTAGGCCCAGACTTTGGAAAAGCACCTTCATTGAGAGGGTTTGCCAAGCTTCTAAGAAATAACGAGTTTCCGAAATACCAGCAAATATTTTTTCACCCAATCTTGATGATCCTTTGTGGTAATGATCAGTACGCAAATCCCACTTGGCTCACCAAATTTTGTTCTTCTAGGTTGAAGCGTTTGTCTACATTAGTCGTTTTTATATTTAGGTTTCCCTCTGTTCTCTCCTATATGGATAGATGAATTTCGAACTCTAAATCCAACATGGTTTGTAGTCGCTCTTTGAAACATGACAAAAAAAAGTAGTTCTCAGTTTTGTCTCTATGGTTTGTTTCCTCTTCATGTATCCCTAAGCAGAGACTGTGGAAAAGCACTTTCATTGAAAGGGGTTGCCATGCTTACAAGAAATTACGAGTTTCCGAAATACCAGCAAATATTTTTTCACCCAATCTTGATGATACGTGGTGGTAATGATCGGTACACAAATCCCACTTGGCTCACCAAATTTTGTACTTCTAGGTTGAAGCGTTCGTTTACAGTAGCAGTATTTATTTTTAGGTTACCCTCTTTTCTCTCGTATATAGATAGATGAATTTGGAACTCTTAATCCAACATGGTTTGTAGTAGCTCTTTGAAACTTGACAAAATAAAGGAGTTCTCAGTTTTGTCTCTATGGTTTCTTTCCTATTCAAGTAGCCCTAGGCACATTCTGTGAAAAGCACTTTCATTGAGAGGGGTTGCCAAGCTTCTAAGAAATAACGAGTTTCCGAAATACCAGCAAATATTTTTTCACCCAATCTTGATGATACGTGGTGGTAATTACAAGTACACAAATCCCACTTGGCTCACCAAATTTTGTTCTTCTAGGTTGCAGCGTTCATTTACAGTAACAGTTTATATTTTTAGGTTTTCCGCTGTTCTCTCCTATATAGATAGATGAATTTGGAACTCTAAATCCAACATGGTTTGTAGTAGCTCTTTGAAACTTGTCAAAATAAAGAAGTTCTCAGTTTTGCCTCTATGGTTTCTTTAATATTCAAGTAGCCCAAGCACAGACTGTGGAAAAGCAATTCCCTTGAGAGGGGTTGCCAAGCTTCTAAGAAATAACGAGTTTCCGAAATACCAGCAAATATTTTTTCACCCAATCTTGATGATAATTGGTGGAAATGATCGGTACAGAAATTTTACTTGGCTCACCAAATTTTGTTCTTCTAGGTTGAAGCGTTCGTTTACAGCAGCTGTTTTTATTTTTAGGTTTCCCTCTGTTCTCTCCTATATAGATAGATGAATTTGGAACTCTAAATCCAACATGGTTTGTAGTCGCTCTGTGAAGCTTGACAAAATAAAGGAATTCTCAGTTTTGTCTCTATGATTTGTTTCCTCTTCAAGTAGCCTAAACAGAGACTGTGGAAAAGCACTTTTATTGAAAGGGGTTGCCAAGCTTCCGAGAAATTACGAGTTTCTGAAATGCCAGCAAATATTTTTTCACCCAATCTTGATGATAAGTGGTGGTAATGATCGGTACACAAATCCCACTTAACTCACCAAATTTGTACTTCTAGGTTGAAGCGTTCGTTTACAGTAGCAGTTTTTATTTTTAGGTTTCCCTCTGTTCTCTCCTATATAGATAGATGAATTTGGAACTCTAAATCCAACATGGTTTGTAGTCGCTCTTTGAAACTTGACAAAAAAATGTAGTCCTCAGTTTTGTCTCTATGGTTTGTTTCCTCTTCAATGAAGCCCTAAGCAGAGACTGTGGAAAAGCACTTTCATTGAAAGGGGTTGCCAAGCTTCCAAGAAATTACGAGTTTCCGAAATACCAGCAAATATTTTTCCACCCAATCTTGATGATACTTGGTGGTAATGATGAGTACACACATCCCCCAGGTCTCACCAAATTTTGTTCTTCTAGGTTGAAGCCTTCATCTACAGTAGCAGATTTTATGTTTAGGTTTCACTCTGTTCTCTCATATGTAGATAGATGAATTTGGAACTCTAAATCCAACAGGGTTTGTAGTAGCTCTTTGAAACTTGACAAAATAAAGGAATTCTCAGTTTTGTCTCTATGATTTGTTTCCTCTTCAAGTAGCCCTAAGCACAGACTGTGGAAAAGCACTTTCATTGAAAGGGGTGGCCAAGCTTCCATGAAATTACGAGTTTTCGAAATACCAGCATATATTTTTTTCACCCAATCTGGATGATACGTGGTGGTAATAACAAGTACACAAATCCCACTTGGCTCACCAAATTTTTTTCTTCTAGGTTGAGGCGTTCGTTTACAGTAGCAGTTTTTACTTTTAGGTTTCACTTTGTTCTCTCCTATATAGATAGATGAATTTGGAACTCTAAATCCAACATGGTTTGTAGTAGCTCTTTGAAACTTGACAAAATAAAGGAGTTCTCAGTTTTGACTCTATGATTTGTTTCCTCTTCAAGTATCCCTAGGCACAGACTGTGGAAAAGCATTTTCATTGAGAGGGGTTGCCAAGCTTCTAAGAAATAACGAGTTTCCGAAATACCAGCAAATATTTTTTTACCCAATCTTAATAATACGTCGTTGTAATGATCAGTACACAAATCCCACTTGGCTCAACAAATTGTGTTCTTCTAGGTTGAAGCGTTCGTTTACAGTAGCAGTTTCTATTTTTAGGTTTCCCTCTGTTCTCTCCTATATAGATAGATGAATTTGGAAATCAAAATCCAACATGGTTTGTAGTAGATCTCTGAAACTTGACATAAAAATGTAGTTCTCTGTTTTGTCTCAATGATTTGTTTCCTCTTCAAGTAGCCCTAAGCAGAGACTGTGGAAAAGCACTTTCATTCAAAGGGGTTGCCAACCTTCCAAGAAATTACGAGTCTCCCAAATACCAGCAAATATTTTTTCACCCAATCTTGATGATACTTGGTGATAATGATCAGTACACAAATCCCACTTGGCTCACCAAATTTTGTTCTTCTAGGTTGAAGCATTCGTCTATGCTAGCAGTTTATAATTTTTAGGTTTCCCTCTGTTCTCTCCTACATAGATAGATGAATTTGGAACTCTAAATCCAACATGGTTTGTAGTAGCTCTTTGAAACTTGACAAAATAAAGGAGTTCTCAGTTTTGCCTCTATGATTTGTTTCCTCTTCAAGTAGCCCTAGGCACAGACTGTGGAAAAGCACTTTCATTGAGAGGGGTTGCCAAACATCTAAGAAATAACAAGTTTCCGAAATACCAGCAAATATTTTTTCACCCAATCTTGATGATACTTGGTGGAAATGATCAGTACACAAATCCCACTTGGCTCACCAAATTTTGTACTTCTAGGTTGAATCGTTCGTTTACAGTAGCAGTTTATATTTTTAGGTTTCCCTCTGTTCTCTCTATATAGATAGATGAATTTGGAACTCTAAATCCAACATGGTTTTTAGTAGCTCTTTGAAACTTGACAAAATAAAGGAGTTCTCAGTTTTGTGTCTATGGTTTCTTTCCTATGCAAGTAGCGCTAGGCACAGACTGTGGGAAAGCACTTTCAATGAGAGTTGTTGCCAAGCTTCTAAGAAATAACGAGTTTACGAAATACCAGCAAATATTTTTTCACCCAATTTTGATGATACTTGGAGATAATGATCAGTACACACATCCCCCTGGGCTCACCAATTTTGTTGTTCTAAGTTGAAGCCTTCATCTACAGTAGCAGTTTTTATGTTTAGGTTTCACTCTGTTCTCTCCTATGTAGATAGATGAATTTGGAACTCTAAATCCAACATGGTTTGTAGTAGCTCTTTGAAACTTGACAAAATGAAGGAGTTCTCAGTTTTGCCTCTATGATTTGTTTCCTCTTCAAGTAGCCCTAGGCACAGAATGTGGAAAAGCATTTTCATTGAGAGGGGTTGCCAAGCTTCTAAGAAATAACGAGTTTCCGAAATACCAGCAAATATTTTTTCACCCAATCTTGATGATCCTTTGTGGTAATGATCAGTACGCAAATCCCACTTGGCTCACCAAATTTTGTTCGTCTAGGTTGAAGCGTTTGTCTACATTAGTCGTTTTTATATTTAGGTTTCCCTCTGTTCTCTCCTATATGGATAGATGAATTTCGAACTCTAAATCCAACATGGTTTGTAGTCGCTCTTTGAAACATGACAAAAAAAAGTAGTTCTCAGTTTTGTCTCTATGGTTTGTTTCCTCTTCAAGTATCCCTAAGCAGAGACTGTGGAAAAGCACTTTCATTGAAAGGGGTTGCCATGCTTCCAAGAAATTACGAGTTTCCGAAATACCAGCAAATATTTTTTCACCCAATCTTGATGATACGTGGTGGTAATGATCGGTACACAAATCCCACTTGGCTCACCAAATTTTGTACTTCTAGGTTGAAGCGTTCGTTTACAGTAGCAGTATTTATTTTTAGGTTACCCTCTTTTCTCTCGTATATAGATAGAGGAATTTGGAACTCTTAATCCAACATGGTTTGTAGTAGCTCTTTGAAACTTGACAAAATAAAGGAGTTCTCAGTTTTGTCTCTATGGTTTCTTTCCTATTCAAGTAGCCCTAGGCACAGACTGTGGAAAAGCACTTTCATTGAGAGGGGTTGCCAAGCTTCTAAGAAATAACCAGTTTCCGAAATACCAGCAAATATTTTTTCACCCAATCTTGATGATACGTGGTGGTAATTACAAGTACACAAATCCCACTTGGCTCACCAAATTTTGTTCTTCTAGGTTGCAGCGTTCATTTACAGTAACAGTTTATATTTTTAGGTTTTCCGCTGTTCTCTCCTATATAGATAGATGAATTTGGAACTCTAAATCCAACATGGTTTGTAGTAGCTCTTTGAAACTTGTCAAAATAAAGAAGTTCTCAGTTTTGCCTCTATGGTTTCTTTAATATTCAAGTAGCTCAAGCACAGACTGTGGAAAAGCAATTCCCTTGAGAGGGGTTGCCAAGCTTCTAAGAAATAACGAGTTTACAAAATACCAGCAAATATTTTTTCACCCAATCTTGATGATACTTGGAGATAATGATCAGTACACACATCCCCCTGGGCTCACAAAATTTTGTTGTTCTAGAATGAAGCCTTCGTCTACAGTAGCAGTTTTTATGTTTAGGTTTCACTCTGTTCTCTCCTATGTAGATAGATGAATTTGGAACTCTAAATCCAACATGGTTTATAGTAGCTCTTTGAAACTTGACAAAATAAAAGAGTTCGCAGTTTTGCCTCTATGATTTGTTTCCTCTTCAAGTAGCCCTAGGCTCAGAATGTGGAAAAGCACTTTCATTGAGAGGGGTTGCCAAGCTTCTAAGAAATAACGAGTTTCCGAAATACCAGCAAATATTTTTTCACCCAATCTTGATGATACTTGGTGGTAATGATCAGTACACAAATCCCACTTGGCTCACCAAATTTTGTTCTTCTAGGTTGAAGCGTTCGTCTACATTAGTCGTTTATATATTTAGGTTTCCCTCTGTTCTCTCCTATATAGATAGATGAATTTGGAACTCTAAAACCAACAAGGTTTGTAGTAGCTCTTTGAAACTTGACAAAATAAAGGAGTTCTCTGTTTTGTCTCTATGGTTTGTTTCCTCTTCAAGTAGCTCTAGGCACAGACTGTGGAAAAGCACTTTCATTGAGAGGGGTTGTCAAGCTTCTAAGAAATAAGGAGTTTCCAAAATACCAGCAAATATTTTTTCACCCAATCTTGATGATACGTGGTGGTAATGATCGGTACACAAATCCCACTTGGCTCACCAAATTTTGTACTTCTAGGTTGAAGCGTTCGTTTACAGTAGCAGTATTTATTTTTAGGTTACCCTCTTTTCTCTCGTATATAGATAGATGAATTTGGAACTCTTAATCCAACATGGTTTGTAGTAGCTCTTTGAAACTTGACAAAATAAAGGAGTTCTCAGTTTTGTCTCTATGGTTTCTTTCCTATTCAAGTAGCCCTAGGCACATTCTGTGGAATAGCACTTTCATTGAGAGGGGTTGCCAAGCTTCTAAGAAATAACGAGTTTCCGAAATACCAGCAAATATTTTTTCACCCAATCTTGATGATACGTGGTGGTAATTACAAGTACACAAATCCCACTTGGCTCACCAAATTTTGTTCTTCTAGGTTGCAGCGTTCATTTACAGTAACAGTTTATATTTTTAGGTTTTCCGCTGTTCTCTCCTATATAGATAGATGAATTTGGAACTCTAAATCCAACATGGTTTGTAGTAGCTCTTTGAAACTTGTCAAAATAAAGAAGTTCTCAGTTTTGCCTCTATGGTTTCTTTAATATTCAAGTAGCCCAAGCACAGACTGTGGAAAAGCAATTCCCTTGAGAGGGGTTGCCAAGCTTCTAAGAAATAACGAGTTTCCGAAATACCAGCAAATATTTTTTCACCCAATCTTGATGATAATTGGTGGAAATGATCGGTACAGAAATTTTACTTGGCTCACCAAATTTTGTTCTTCTAGGTTGAAGCGTTCGTTTACAGCAGCTGTTTTTATTTTTAGGTTTCCCTCTGTTCTCTCCTATATAGATAGATGAATTTGGAACTCTAAATCCAACATGGTTTGTAGTCGCTCTATGAAGCTTGACAAAATAAAGGAATTCTCAGTTTTGTCTCTATGATTTGTTTCCTCTTCAAGTAGCCTAAACAGAGACTGTGGAAAAGCACTTTTATTGAAAGGGGTTGCCAAGCTTCCGAGAAATTACGAGTTTCTGAAATGCCAGCAAATATTTTTTCACCCAATCTTGATGATAAGTGGTGGTAATGATCGGTACACAAATCCCACTTAACTCACCAAATTTGTACTTCTAGGTTGAAGCGTTCGTTTACAGTAGCAGTTTTTATTTTTAGGTTTCCCTCTGTTCTCTCCTATATAGATAGATGAATTTGGAACTCTAAATCCAACATGGTTTGTAGTCGCTCTTTGAAACTTGACAAAAAAATGTAGTCCTCAGTTTTGTCTCTATGGTTTGTTTCCTCTTCAATGAAGCCCTAAGCAGAGACTGTGGAAAAGCACTTTCATTGAAAGGGGTTGCCAAGCTTCCAAGAAATTACGAGTTTCCGAAATACCAGCAAATATTTTTCCACCCAATCTTGATGATACTTGGTGGTAATGATGAGTACACACATCCCCCAGGTCTCACCAAATTTTGTTCTTCTAGGTTGAAGCCTTCATCTACAGTAGCAGTTTTTATGTTTAGGTTTCACTCTGTTCTCTCATATGTAGATAGATGAATTTGGAACTCTAAATCCAACAGGGTTTGTAGTAGCTCTTTGAAACTTGACAAAATAAAGGAATTCTCAGTTTTGTCTCTATGATTTGTTTCCTCTTCAAGTAGCCCTAAGCACAGACTGTGGAAAAGCACTTTCATTGAAAGGGGTGGCCAAGCTTCCATGAAATTACTAGTTTTCGAAATACCAGCATATATTTTTTTCACCCAATCTGGATGATACGTGGTGGTAATAACAAGTACACAAATCCCACTTGGCTCACCAAATTTTTTTCTTCTAGGTTGAGGCGTTCGTTTACAGTAGCAGTTTTTACTTTTAGGTTTCACTTTGTTCTCTCCTATATAGATAGATGAATTTGGAACTCTAAATCCAACATGGTTTGTAGTAGCTCTTTGAAACTTGACAAAATAAAGGAGTTCTCAGTTTTGACTCTATGATTTGTTTCCTCTTCAAGTATCCCTAGGCACAGACTGTGGAAAAGCACTTTCATTGAGAGGGGTTGCCAATCTTCTAAGAAATAACGAGTTTCCGAAATACCAGCAAATATTTTTTTACCCAATCTTAATTATACGTCGTTGTAATGATCAGTACACAAATCCCACTTGGCTCAACAAATTGTGTTCTTCTAGGTTGAAGCGTTCGTTTACAGTAGCAGTTTCTATTTTTAGGTTTCCCTCTGTTCTCTCCTATATAGATAGATGAATTTGGAAATCAAAATCCAACATGGTTTGTAGTAGATCTCTGAAACTTGACATAAAAATGTAGTTCTCTGTTTTGTCTCAATGATTTGTTTCCTCTTCAAGTAGCCCTAAGCAGAGACTGTGGAAAAGCACTTTCATTGAAAGGGGTTGCCAACCTTCCAAGAAATTACGAGTCTCCCAAATACCAGCAAATATTTTTTCACCCAATCTTGATGATACTTGGTGATAATGATCAGTACACAAATCCCACTTGGCTCACCAAATTTTGTTCTTCTAGGTTGAAGCATTCGTCTATGCTAGCAGTTTATATTTTTTAGGTTTCCCTCTGTTCTCTCCTACATAGATAGATGAATTTGGAACTCTAAATCCAACATGGATTGTAGTAGCTCTTTGAAACTTGACAAAATAAAGGAGTTCTCAGTTTTGCCTCTATGATTTGTTTCCTCTTCAAGTAGCCCTAGGTACAGACTGTGGAAAAGCACTTTCATTGAGAGGGGTTGCCAAACATCTAAGAAATAACAAGTTTCCGAAATACCAGCAAATATTTTTTCACCCAATCTTGATGATACTTGGTGGAAATGATCAGTACACAAATCCCACTTGGCTCACCAAATTTTGTACTTCTAGGTTGAATCGTTCGTTTACAGTAGCAGTTTATATTTTTAGGTTTCCCTCTGTTCTCTCTATATAGATAGATGAATTTGGAACTCTAAATCCAACATGGTTTTTAGTAGCTCTTTGAAACTTGACAAAATAAAGGAGTTCTCAGTTTTGTGTCTATGGTTTCTTTCCTATGCAAGTAGCGCTAGGCACAGACTGTGGGAAAGCACTTTCAATGAGAGTTGTTGCCAAGCTTCTAAGAAATAACGAGTTTACGAAATACCAGCAAATATTTTTTCACCCAATTTTGATGATACTTGGAGATAATGATCAGTACACACATCCCCCTGGGCTCACCAATTTTGTTGTTCTAAGTTGAAGCCTTCGTCTACAGTAGCAGTTTTTATGTTTAGGTTTCACTCTGTTCTCTCCTATGTAGATAGATGAATTTGGAACTCTAAATCCAACATGGTTTGTAGTAGCTCTTTGAAACTTGACAAAATGAAGGAGTTCTCAGTTTTGCCTCTATGATTTGTTTCCTCTTCAAGTAGCCCTAGGCACAGAATGTGGAAAAGCATTTTCATTGAGAGGGGTTGCCAAGCTTCGAAGAAATAACGAGTTTCCGAAATACCAGCAAATATTTTTTCACCCAATCTTGATGATCCTTTGTGGTAATGATCAGTACGCAAATCCCACTTGGCTCACCAAATTTTGTTCGTCTAGGTTGAAGCGTTTGTCTACATTAGTCGTTTTTATATTTAGGTTTCCCTCTGTTCTCTCCTATATGGATAGATGAATTTCGAACTCTAAATCCAACATGGTTTGTAGTCGCTCTTTGAAACATGACAAAAAAAAGTAGTTCTCAGTTTTGTCTCTATGGTTTGTTTCCTCTTCAAGTATCCCTAAGCAGAGACTGTGGAAAAGCACTTTCATTGAAAGGGGTTGCCATGCTTCCAAGAAATTACGAGTTTCCGAAATACCAGCAAATATTTTTTCACCCAATCTTGATGATACGTGGTGGTAATGATCGGTACACAAATCCCACTTGGCTCACCAAATTTTGTACTTCTAGGTTGAAGCGTTCGTTTACAGTAGCAGTATTTATTTTTAGGTTACCCTCTTTTCTCTCGTATATAGATAGATGAATTTGGAACTCTTAATCCAACATGGTTTGTAGTAGCTCTTTGAAACTTGACAAAATAAAGGAGTTCTCAGTTTTGTCTCTATGGTTTCTTTCCTATTCAAGTAGCCCTAGGCACAGACTGTGGAAAAGCACTTTCATTGAGAGGGGTTGCCAAGCTTCTAAGAAATAACCAGTTTCCGAAATACCAGCAAATATTTTTTCACCCAATCTTGATGATACGTGGTGGTAATTACAAGTACACAAATCCCACTTGGCTCACCAAATTTTGTTCTTCTAGGTTGCAGCGTTCATTTACAGTAACAGTTTATATTTTTAGGTTTTCCGCTGTTCTCTCCTATATAGATAGATGAATTTGGAACTCTAAATCCAACATGGTTTGTAGTAGCTCTTTGAAACTTGTCAAAATAAAGAAGTTCTCAGTTTTGCCTCTATGGTTTCTTTAATATTCAAGTAGCTCAAGCACAGACTGTGGAAAAGCAATTCCCTTGAGAGGGGTTGCCAAGCTTCTAAGAAATAACGAGTTTACAAAATACCAGCAAATATTTTTTCACCCAATCTTGATGATACTTGGAGATAATGATCAGTACACACATCCCTCTGGGCTCACAAAATTTTGTTGTTCTAGAATGAAGCCTTCGTCTACAGTAGCAGTTTTTATGTTTAGGTTTCACTCTATTCTCTCCTATGTAGATAGATGAATTTGGAACTCTAAATCCAACATGGTTTATAGTAGCTCTTTGAAACTTGACAAAATAAAAGAGTTCGCAGTTTTGCCTCTATGATTTGTTTCCTCTTCAAGTAGCCCTAGGCTCAGAATGTGGAAAAGCACTTTCATTGAGAGGGGTTGCCAAGCTTCTAAGAAATAACGAGTTTCCGAAATACCAGCAAATATTTTTTCACCCAATCTTGATGATACTTGGTGGTAATGATCAGTACACAAATCCCACTTGGCTCACCAAATTTTGTTCTTCTAGGTTGAAGCGTTCGTCTACATTAGTCGTTTATATATTTAGGTTTCCCTCTGTTCTCTCCTATATAGATAGATGAATTTGGAACTCTAAAACCAACATGGTTTGTAGTAGCTCTTTGAAACTTGAAAAATAAAGGAGTTCTCTGTTTTGTCTCTATGGTTTGTTTCCTCTTCAAGTAGCTCTAGGCACAGACTGTGGAAAAGCACTTTCATTGAGAGGGGTTGCCAAACATCTAAGAAATAACAAGTTTCCGAAATACCAGCAAATATTTTTTCACCCAATCTTGATGATACTTGGTGGAAATGATCAGTACACAAATCCCACTAGGCTCACCAAATTTTGTTCTTCTAGGTTGAAGCGTTCGTCTATGGTAGCAGTTTATATTTTTTAGGTTTCCCTCTGTTCTCTCCTATATAGATAGATGAATTTGGGACTCTAAATCCAACATGGTTTGTAGTAGCTCTTTGAAACTTGACAAAATAAAGGAGTTCTCAGTTTTGCCTCTATGATTTGTTTCCTCTTCAAGTAGCCCTAGGCACAGACTGTGGAAAAGCACTTTCATTGAGAGGGGTTGTCAAACATCTTAGAAATAACAAGTTTCCGAAATACCAGCAAATATTTTTTCACCCAATCTTGATGATACTTGGTGGAAATGATCAGTACACAAATCCCACTTGGCTCACCAAATTTTGTACTTCTAGGTTGAAGCGTTCGTTTACAGTAGCAGTTTATATTTTTAGGTTTCCCTCTGTTCTCTCCTATATAGATAGATGAATTTGGAACTCTAAATCCAACATGGTTTGTAGTAGCTCTTTAAAACTTGAAAAAATAAAGGAGTTCTCAGTTTTGTGTCTATGGTTTCTTTCCTTCAAGTAGCGCTAGGCACAGACTGTGGAAAAGCACTTTCAATGAGAGTTGTTGACAAGCTTCTAAGAAATAGCGAGTTTACAAAATACCAGCAAATATTTTTTCACCCAATCTTGATGATACTTGGAGATAATGATCAGTACACACATCCCCCTGGGATCACCAATTTTGTTGTTCTAGGTTGAAGCCTTCGTCTACAGTAGCAGTTTTTATGTTTACGTTTCACTCTGTTCTCTCCTATGTAGATAGATGAATTTGGAACTCTAAATCCAACATGGTTTGTAGTAGCTCTTTGAAACTTGACAAAATGAAGGAGTTCTCAGTTTTGCCTCTATAATTTGTTTCCTCTTCAAGTAGCCCTAGGCACAGAATTTGGAAAAGCATTTTCATTGAGAGGGGTTGCCAGGCTTCTAAGAAATAACGAGTTACCGAAATACCAGCAAATATTTTTTCACCCAATCTTGATGATACTTGGTGGTAATGATCAGTACACAAATCCCACTTGGCTCACCAAATTTTGTTCTTCTAGTTTGAAGCGTTCGTCTACATTAGTCGTTTTTATATTTAGGTTTCCCTCTGTTCTCTCCTATATAGATAGATGAATTTGGAACTCAAAATCCAACATGGTTAGTAGTCGCTCTTTGAACTTGACAAAAAAAATGTAGTTCTCAATTTTGTCTCTATGGTTTGTTTCCTCTTCAAGTAGCCCTAAGCAGAGACTATGGAAAAGCACTTTCATTGAAAGGGGTTGCCAAGGTTCCAAGAAATTACGAGTTTCCCAAATACCAGCAAATATTTTTTCACCCAATCTTGATGATACTTGGTGGTAATGATCGGTAGACAAATCCCACTTGACAAACCAAATTTTGTTCTTCTAGGTTGAAGCGTTCGTCTACGGTAGCAGTTTATATTTTTTAGGTTTCCCTCTGTTCTCTCATATATAGATAGATGAATTTGGAACTCTAAATCCAACATGGTTTGTAGTAGCTCTTTGAAACTTGACAAAATAAAGGAATTCTCAGTTTTGTCTCTATGATTTGTTTCCTCTTCAAGTAGCCCTAAGCAGAGACTGTGGAAAAGCACTTTCATTGAAAGGGGTGGCCAAGCTTCCAAGAAATTACGAGTTTTTGAAATACCAGCATATATTTTTTCACCCAATCTGAATGATACGTGTTGGTAATGACAAGTACACAAATCCCACTTGGCTCACCAAATTTTGTTCTTCTAGGTTGAGGCGTTCGTTTACAGTAGCAGTTTTTATTTTTAGGTTTCACTTTGTTCTCTCCTATATAGATAGATGAATTTGGAACTCTAAATCCAACATGGTTTGTAGTAGCTGTTTGAAACTTGACAAAATAAAGGAGTTCTCAGTTTTGACTCTATGATTTGTTTCCTCTTCAAGTAGCCCTAGGCACAGACTGTGGAAAAGCACTTTCATTGAGAGGGGTTGCCAAGCTTCTAAGAAATAACGAGTTTCCGAAATACCAGCAAATATTTTTTTACCCAATCTTAATAATACGTGGTGGTAATGATCAGTACACAAATCCCACTTGGCTCACCAAATTGTGTTCTTCTAGGTTGCAGCGTTCGTTTACAGTAGCAGTTTCTATTTTTAGGTTTCCCTCTGTTCTCTCCTATATAGATAGATGAATTTGGAAATCAAAATCCAACATGGTTTGTCGTAGATCTCTGAAACTTGACATAAAAATGTAGTTCTCAGTTTTGTCTCAATGATTTGTTTCCTCTTCAAGTAGCCCTAAGCAGAGACTGAGGAAAAGCACTTTCATTGAAAGGGGTAGCCAAGCTTCCAAGAAATTACGAGTTTCCGAAATACCAGCAAAAATTTTTTCACCCAATCTTAATGATACATGTTGGTAATGATCGGTACACAAATCCCACTTGGCTCACCAAATTTTGTTCTTCTAGGTAGAAGCGTTGGTTTACAGTAGCAGTTTTTATTTTTAGGTTTCCCTCTGTCTCTTCTATATATAGATGAATTTGGAACTCTAAATCCAACATAGTTTGTAGTAGCTCTTTGAAACTTGACAAAATAAAGGAGCTCTCAGTTTTGTGTCTATGGTTTGTTTCCTCTTCAAGTAGCTCAAGGCACAGACTGTGGAAAAGCACTTTCATTGAGAGGGGTTGCCAAGCTTCTAAGAAATAACGAGTTTCCAAAATACCAGCAAATATTTTTTCACCCAATCTTGATGATACTTGGTGATAATGATCAGTACAGAAATCCCACTTGGCTCACCAAATTTTGTTCTTCTAGGTTGAAGCGTTCGTCTACAGTAGCAGTTTATATTTTTTAGGTTTCCCTCTGTTCTCTCCTATATAGATAGATGAATTTGGGACTCTAAATCCAACATGGTTTGTAGTAGCTCTTTGAAACTTGACAAAATAAAGGAGTTCTCAGTTTTGCCTCTATGATTTGTTTCCTCTTCAAGTAGCCCTAGGCACAGACTGTGGAAAAGCATTTTCATTGAGAGGGGTTGCCAAACATCTAAGAAATAACAAGTTTCCGAAATACCAGCAAATATTTTTTCACCCAATCTTGATGATACTTGGTGGAAATGATCAGTACACAAATCCCACTTGGCTCACCAAATTTTGTACTTCTAGGTTGAAGCATTCGTTTACAGTAGCAGTTTATATTTTTAGGTTTCCCTCTGTCTCTTCTATATATAGATGAATTTGGAACTCTAAATCCAACATAGTTTGTAGTAGCTCTTTGAAACTTGACAAAATAAAGGAGTTCTCAGTTTTGTCTCCATGGTTTGTTTCCTATTCAAGTAGCTCTAGGCCCAGACTTTGGAAAAGCACCTTCATAGAGAGCGTTTGCCAAGCTTCTAAGAAATAACGAGTTTCCGAAATACCAGCAAATATTTTTTCACCCAAGCTTGATGATACTTTGTGGTAATGATCAGTACGCAAATCCCACTTGGCTCACCAAATTTTGTTCTTCTAGGTTGAAGCGTTTGTCTACATTACTCGTTTTTATAATTAGGTTTCCCTCTGTTCTCTCCTATATAGATAGATGAATTTGGACTCTAAATCCAACATGGTTTGTAGTCGCTCTTTGAAACATGACAAAAAAAAAAATAGTTCTCAGTTTTGTCTCTATGGTTTGTTTCCTCTTCAAGTAGCCCTAAGCAGAGACTGTGGAAAAGCACTTTCATTGAAAGGGGTTGCCATGCTTCCAAGAAATTACGATTTTGCGAAATACCAGCAAATATTTTTTCACCCAATCTTGATGATACGTGGGGGTAATGATCGGTACACAAATCCCACTTGGCTCACCAAATTTTGTACTTCTAGGTTGAAGCGTTCGTTTACAAAAGCAGTATTTAATTTTAGGTTACCCTCTTTTCTCTCCTATATAGATAGATGTATTTGGAACTCTAAATCCAACATGGTTTGTAGTAGCTCTTTGAAACTTGACAAAATAAAGGAGTTCTCAGTTTTGTCTCTATGGTTTCTTTATTATTCAAGTAGCCCTAGGCACAGACTGTGGAAAAGCACTTTCATTGAGAGGGGTTGCCAAAATTCTAAGAAATAACGAGTTTCCGAAATACCAGCAAATATTTTTTCACCCAATCTTGATGATACTTGGTGTTAATGATCAGTACACAAATCCCACTTGGCTCACCAAATTTTGTTCTTCTAGGTTGAAGCGTTCGTCTACAGTAGTTGTTTTTATATTTAGGTTTTTCTCTGTTCTCTCCTATATAGATAGATGAATTTGGAACTCTAAATCCAACATGGTTTGTAGTCGCTCTTTGAAACTTGACAAAAAAAGTAGTTCTCAGTTTTGTCTCTATGGTTTGTTTCCTCTTGAAGTAGCCCTATGCAGAGACTGTGGAAAAGCACTTTCATTGAAAGGGGTTGCCAAGCTTCCAAGAAATAACGAGTTTCCGAAATACCAGCAAATATTTTTTCACCCAATCTTGGTGATACGTGGTGGTAATGACAAATACACAAATCCCACTTGGCTCACCAAATTTTGTTCTTCTAGGTTGCAGCGTTCATTTACAGTAACAGTTTATATTTTTAGGTTTTCCGCTGTTCCCTCCTATATAGATAGATGAATTTGGAACTCTAAATCCAACATGGTTTGTAGTAGCTCTTTGAAACTTGTCAAAATAAAGAAGTTCTCAGTTTTGTCTCTATGGTTTCTTTTCTATTCAAGTAGCCCAAGCACACACTGTGGAAAAGCAATTCCCTTGAGAGGGGTTGCCATGCTTCTAAGAAATAACGAGTTTCCGAAATACCAGCAAATATTTTTTCACCCAATCTTGATGATACTTGGTGGTAATGATCGGTACACAAATTTCACTTGGCTCACCAAATTTTGTTCTTCTAGGTTGAAGCGTTCGTTTACAGCAGCTGTTCTTATTTTTAGGTTTCCCTCTGTTCTCTCCTATATAGATAGATGAATTTGGAACTCTAAATCCAACATGGTTTGTAGTAGCTCTTTGAAACTTGACAAAATAAATGAATTCTCAGTTTTGTCTCTATGATTTGTTTCCTCTTCATGTAGCCCTAGGCAAAGACTGTGGAAAGGCACATTCATTGAGAGGGGTTGCCAAGCTTCTAAGAAATAAGGAGTTTCCGAAATACCAGCAAATATTTTTTTACCCAATCTTAATAATACGTGATGGTAATGATCAGTACACAAATCCCACTTGACTCACCAAATTGTGTTCTTCTAGGTTGATGCGTTCGTTTACATTAGCAGTTTCTAATTTTAGGTTTCCCTCTGTTCTCTGCTATATAGATAGATGGATTTGGAAATCAAAATCCAACATGGTTTGTAGTAGATCTCTGAAACTTGACATAAAAATGTAGTTCTCGGTTTTGTCTCAATGATTTGTTTCCTCTTCAAGTAGCCCTAAGCAGAGACTGAGGAAAAGCACTTTCATTGAAAGGGGTTGCCAAGCTTCCAAGAAATTACGAGTTTCCGAAATACCAGCAAATATTTTTTACCCAATCTTAATGATACATGTTGGTAATGATCGGTACACAAATCCCACTTGGCTCACCAAATTTTGTTCTTCTAGGTTGAAGCGTTGGTTTACAATAGCAGTTTTTATTTTTAGGTTTCCCTCTGTCTCTTCTATATATAGATGAATTTGGAACTCTAAATCCAACATAGTTTGTAGTAGCTCTTTGAAACTTGACAAAATAAAGGAGCTCTCAGTTTTGTGTCTATGGTTTGTTTCCTCTTCAAGTAGCTCAAGGCACAGACTGTGGAAAAGCACTTTCATTGAGAGGGGTTGCCAAGCTTCTAAGAAATAACGAGTTTCCAAAATACCAGCAAATATTTTTTCACCCAATCTTGATGATACTTGGTGATAATGATCAGTACAGAAATCCCACTTGGCTCACCAAATTTTGTTCTTCTAGGTTGAAGCGTTCGTCTACAGTAGCAGTTTATATTTTTTAGGTTTCCCTCTGTTCTCTCCTATATAGATAGATGAATTTGGGACTCTAAATCCAACATGGTTTGTAGTAGCTCTTTGAAACTTGACAAAATAAAGGAGTTCTCAGTTTTGCCTCTATGATTTGTTTCCTCTTCAAGTAGCCCTAGGCACAGACTGTGGAAAAGCATTTTCATTGAGAGGGGTTGCCAAACATCTAAGAAATAACAAGTTTCCGAAATACCAGCAAATATTTTTTCACCCAATCTTGATGATACTTGGTGGAAATGATCAGTACACAAATCCCACTTGGCTCACCAAATTTTGTACTTCTAGGTTGAAGCATTCGTTTACAGTAGCAGTTTATATTTTTAGGTTTCCCTCTGTCTCTTCTATATATAGATGAATTTGGAACTCTAAATCCAACATAGTTTGTAGTAGCTCTTTGAAACTTGACAAAATAAAGGAGTTCTCAGTTTTGTCTCCATGGTTTGTTTCCTATTCAAGTAGCTCTAGGCCCAGACTTTGGAAAAGCACCTTCATAGAGAGCGTTTGCCAAGCTTCTAAGAAATAACGAGTTTCCGAAATACCAGCAAATATTTTTTCACCCAAGCTTGATGATACTTTGTGGTAATGATCAGTACGCAAATCCCACTTGGCTCACCAAATTTTGTTCTTCTAGGTTGAAGCGTTTGTCTACATTACTCGTTTTATAATTAGGTTTCCCTCTGTTCTCTCCTATATAGATAGATGAATTTGGACTCTAAATCCAACATGGTTTGTAGTCGCTCTTTGAAACATGACAAAAAAAAAATAGTTCTCAGTTTTGTCTCTATGGTTTGTTTCCTCTTCAAGTAGCCCTAAGCAGAGACTGTGGAAAAGCACTTTCATTGAAAGGGGTTGCCATGCTTCCAAGAAATTACGATTTTGCGAAATACCAGCAAATATTTTTTCACCCAATCTTGATGATACGTGGGGGTAATGATCGGTACACAAATCCCACTTGGCTCACCAAATTTTGTACTTCTAGGTTGAAGCGTTCGTTTACAGTAGCAGTATTTAATTTTAGGTTACCCTCTTTTCTCTCCTATATAGATAGATGTATTTGGAACTCTAAATCCAACATGGTTTGTAGTAGCTCTTTGAAACTTGACAAAATAAAGGAGTTCTCAGTTTTGTCTCTATGGTTTCTTTGTTATTCAAGTAGCCCTAGGCACAAACTGTGGAAAAGCACTTTCATTGAGAGGGGTTGCCAAAATTCTAAGAAATAACGAGTTTCCGAAATACCAGCAAATATTTTTTCACCCAATCTTGATGATACTTGGTGTTAATGATCAGTACACAAATCCCACTTGGCTCACCAAATTTTGTTCTTCTAGGTTGAAGCGTTCGTCTACAGTAGTTGTTTTTATATTTAGGTTTTTCTCTGTTCTCTCCTATATAGATAGATGAATTTGGAACTCTAAATCCAACATGGTTTGTAGTCGCTCTTTGAAACTTGACAAAAAAAGTAGTTCTCAGTTTTGTCTCTATGGTTTGTTTCCTCTTGAAGTAGCCCTATGCAGAGACTGTGGAAAAGCACTTTCATTGAAAGGGGTTGCCAAGCTTCCAAGAAATAACGAGTTTCCGAAATACCAGCAAATATTTTTTCACCCAATCTTGGTGATACGTGGTGGTAATGACAAATACACAAATCCCACTTGGCTCACCAAATTTTGTTCTTCTAGGTTGCAGCGTTCATTTACAGTAACAGTTTATATTTTTAGGTTTTCCGCTGTTCCCTCCTATATAGATAGATGAATTTGGAACTCTAAATCCAACATGGTTTTTAGTAGCTCTTTGAAACTTGTCAAAATAAAGAAATTCTCAGTTTTGTCTCTATGGTTTCTTTTCTATTCAAGTAGCCCAAGCACACACTGTGGAAAAGCAATTCCCTTGAGAGGGGTTGCCATGCTTCTAAGAAATAACGAGTTTCCGAAATACCAGCAAATATTTTTTCACCCAATCTTGATGATACTTGGTGGTAATGATCGGTACACAAATTTCACTTGGCTCACCAAATTTTGTTCTTCTAGGTTGAAGCGTTCGTTTACAGCAGCTGTTCTTATTTTTAGGTTTCCCTCTGTTCTCTCCTATATAGATAGATGAATTTGGAACTCTAAATCCAACATGGTTTGTAGTAGCTCTTTGAAACTTGACAAAATAAATGAATTCTCAGTTTTGTCTCTATGATTTGTTTCCTCTTCATGTAGCCCTAGGCAAAGACTGTGGAAAAGCACATTCATTGAGAGGGGTTGCCAAGCTTCTAAGAAATAAGGAGTTTCCGAAATACCAGCAAATATTTTTTTACCCAATCTTAATAATACGTGATGGTAATGATCAGTACACAAATCCCACTTGACTCACCAAATTGTGTTCTTCTAGGTTGATGCGTTCGTTTACATTAGCAGTTTCTAATTTTAGGTTTCCCTCTGTTCTCTGCTATATAGATAGATGGATTTGGAAATCAAAATCCAACATGGTTTGTAGTAGATCTCTGAAACTTGACATAAAAATGTAGATCTCGGTTTTGTCTCAATGATTTGTTTCCTCTTCAAGTAGCCCTAAGCAGAGAATGAGGAAAAGCACTTTCATTGAAAGGGGTTGCCAAGCTTCCAAGAAATTACGAGTTTCCGAAATAACAGCAAATATTTTTTACCCAATCTTAATGATACATGTTGGTAATGATCGGTACACAAATCCCACTTGGCTCACCTAATTTTGTTCTTCTAGGTTGAAGCGTTGGTTTACAATAGCAGTTTTTATTTTTAGGTTTCCTCTGTCTCTTCTATATATAGATGAATTTGGAACTCTAAATCCAACATAGTTTGTAGTAGCTCTTTGAAACTTGACAAAATAAAGGAGTTCTCAGTTTTGTCTCTATGGTTTGTTTCCTCTTCAAGTAGCTCTAGGCACAGACTGTGGAAAAGCACTTTCATTGAGAGGGGTTGCCAAGCTTCTAAGAAATAACGAGTTTCCAAAATACCAGCAAATATTTTTTCACCCAATCTTGATGATACTTGGTGATAATGATCAGTACACAAATCCCACTTGGCTCACCAAATTTTGTTCTTCTAGGTTTAAGCGTTCTTCTACGGTAGCAGTTTATATTTTTTAGGTTTCCCTCTGTTCTCTCCTATATAGAAAGATGAATTTGGGACTCTAAATCCAACATGGTTTGTAGTAGCTCTTTGAAACTTGACAAAATAAAGGAGTTCTCAGTTTTGCCTCTATGATTTGTTTCCTCTTCAAGTAGCCCTAGGCACAGACTGTGGAAAAGCATTTTCATTGAGAGGGGTTGCCAAACATCTAAGAAATAACAAGTTTCCGAAATACCAGCAAATATTTTTTCACCCAATCTTGATGATACTTGGTGGAAATGATCAGTACACAAATCCCACTTGGCTCACCAAATTTTGTACTTCTAGGTTGAAGCATTCGTTTACAGTAGCAGTTTATATTTTTAGGTTTCCCTCTGTCTCTTCTATAGATAGATGAATTTGGAACTCTAAATCCAACATAGTTTGTAGTAGCTCTTTGAAACTTGACAAAATAAAGGAGTTCTCAGTTTTGTCTCCATGGTTTGTTTCCTATTCAAGTAGCTCTAGGCCCAGACTTTGGAAAAGCACCTTCATAGAGAGCGTTTGCCAAGCTTCTAAGAAATAACGAGTTTCCGAAATACCAGCAAATATTTTTTCACCCAAGCTTGATGATACTTTGTGGTAATGATCAGTACGCAAATCCCACTTGGCTCACCAAATTTTGTTCTTCTAGGTTGAAGCGTTTGTCTACATTACTCGTTTTTATAATTAGGTTTCCCTCTGTTCTCTCCTATATAGATAGATGAATTTGGACTCTAAATCCAACATGGTTTGTAGTCGCTCTTTGAAACATGACAAAAAAAAATAGTTCTCAGTTTTGTCTCTATGGTTTGTTTCCTCTTCAAGTAGCCCTAAGCAGAGACTGTGGAAAAGCACTTTCATTGAAAGGGGTTGCCATGCTTCCAAGAAATTACGATTTTGCGAAATACCAGCAAATATTTTTTCACCCAATCTTGATGATACGTGGGGGTAATGATCGGTACACAAATCCCACTTGGCTCACCAAATTTTGTACTTCTAGGTTGAAGCGTTCGTTTACAGTAGCAGTATTTAATTTTAGGTTACCCTCTTTTCTCTCCTATATAGATAGATGTATTTGGAACTCTAAATCCAACATGGTTTGTAGTAGCTCTTTGAAACTTGACAAAATAAAGGAGTTCTCAGTTTTGTCTCTATGGTTTCTTTATTATTCAAGTAGCCCTAGGCACAGACTGTGGAAAGCACTTTCATTGAGAGGGGTTGCCAAAATTCTAAGAAATAACGAGTTTCCGAAATACCAGCAAATATTTTTTCACCCAATCTTGATGATACTTGGTGTTAATGATCAGTACACAAATCCCACTTGGCTCACCAAATTTTGTTCTTCTAGGTTGAAGCGTTCGTCTACAGTAGTTGTTTTTATATTCAGGTTTTTCTCTGTTCTCTCCTATATAGATAGATGAATTTGGAACTCTAAATCCAACATGGTTTGTAGTCGCTCTTTGAAACTTGACAAAAAAAGTAGTTCTCAGTTTTTGTCTCTATGGTTTGTTTCCTCTTGAAGTAGCCCTATGCAGAGACTGTGGAAAAGCACTTTCATTGAAAGGGGTTGCCAAGCTTCCAAGAAATAACGAGTTTCCGAAATACCAGCAAATATTTTTTCACCCAATCTTGGTGATACGTGGTGGTAATGACAAATACACAAATCCCACTTGGCTCACCAAATTTTGTTCTTCTAGGTTGCAGCGTTCATTTACAGTAACAGTTTATATTTTTAGGTTTTCCGCTGTTCCCTCCTATATAGATAGATGAATTTGGAACTCTAAATCCAACATGGTTTGTAGTAGCTCTTTGAAACTTGTCAAAATAAAGAAGTTCTCAGTTTTGTCTCTATGGTTTCTTTTCTATTCAAGTAGCCCAAGCACACACTGTGGAAAAGCAATTCCCTTGAGAGGGGTTGCCATGCTTCTAAGAAATAACGAGTTTCCGAAATACCAGCAAATATTTTTTCACCCAATCTTGATGATACTTGGTGGTAATGATCGGTACACAAATTTCACTTGGCTCACCAAATTTTGTTCTTCTAGGTTGAAGCGTTCGTTTACAGCAGCTGTTCTTATTTTTAGGTTTCCCTCTGTTCTCTCCTATATAGATAGATGAATTTGGAACTCTAAATCCAACATGGTTTGTAGTAGCTCTTTGAAACTTGACAAAATAAATGAATTCTCAGTTTTGTCTCTATGATTTGTTTCCTCTTCATGTAGCCCTAGGCAAAGACTGTGGAAAAGCACATTCATTGAGAGGGGTTGCCAAGCTTCTAAGAAATAAGGAGTTTCCGAAATACCAGCAAATATTTTTTTACCCAATCTTAATAATACGTGATGGTAATGATCAGTACACAAATCCCACTTGACTCACCAAATTGTGTTCTTCTAGGTTGATGCGTTCGTTTACATTAGCAGTTTCTAATTTTAGGTTTCCCTCTGTTCTCTGCTATATAGATAGATGGATTTGGAAATCAAAATCCAACATGGTTTGTAGTAGATCTCTGAAACTTGACATAAAAATGTAGTTCTCGGTTTTGTCTCAATGATTTGTTTCCTCTTCAAGTAGCCCTAAGCAGAGAATGAGGAAAAGCACTTTCATTGAAAGGGGTTGCCAAGCTTCCAAGAAATTACGAGTTTCCGAAATACCAGCAAATATTTTTTACCCAATCATAATGATACATGTTGGTAATGATCGGTACACAAATCCCACTTGGCTCACCAAATTTTGTTCTTCTAGGTTGAAGCGTTGGTTTACAATAGCAGTTTTTATTTTTAGGTTTCCCTCTGTCTCTTCTATATATAGATGAATTTGGAACTCTAAATCCAACATAGTTTGTAGTAGCTCTTTGAAACTTGACAAAATAAAGGAGTTCTCAGTTTTGTCTCTATGGTTTGTTTCCTCTTCAAGTAGCTCTAGGCACAGACTGTGGAAAAGCACTTTCATTGAGAGGGGTTGCCAAGCTTCTAAGAAATAACGAGTTTCCAAAATACCAGCAAATATTTTTTCACCCAATCTTGATGATACTTGGTGATAATGATCAGTACACAAATCCCACTTGGCTCACCAAATTTTGTTCTTCTAGGTTTAAGCGTTCTTCTACGGTAGCAGTTTATATTTTTTAGGTTTCCCTCTGTTCTCTCCTATATAGAAAGATGAATTTGGGACTCTAAATCCAACATGGTTTGTAGTAGCTCTTTGAAACTTGACAAAATAAAGGAGTTCTCAGTTTTGCCTCTATGATTTGTTTCCTCTTCAAGTAGCCCTAGGCACAGACTGTGGAAAAGCATTTTCATTGAGAGGGGTTGCCAAACATCTAAGAAATAACAAGTTTCCGAAATACCAGCAAATATTTTTTCACCCAATCTTGATGATACTTGGTGGAAATGATCAGTACACAAATCCCACTTGGCTCACCAAATTTTGTACTTCTAGGTTGAAGCATTCGTTTACAGTAGCAGTTTATATTTTTAGGTTTCCCTCTGTCTCTTCTATATATAGATGAATTTGGAACTCTAAATCCAACATAGTTTGTAGTAGCTCTTTGAAACTTGACAAAATAAAGGAGTTCTCAGTTTTGTCTCCATGGTTTGTTTCCTATTCAAGTAGCTCTAGGCCCAGACTTTGGAAAAGCACCTTCATAGAGAGCGTTTGCCAAGCTTCTAAGAAATAACGAGTTTCCGAAATACCAGCAAATATTTTTTCACCCAAGCTTGATGATACTTTGTGGTAATGATCAGTACGCAAATCCCACTTGGCTCACCAAATTTTGTTCTTCTAGGTTGAAGCGTTTGTCTACATTACTCGTTTTTATAATTAGGTTTCCCTCTGTTCTCTCCTATATAGATAGATGAATTTGGACTCTAAATCCAACATGGTTTGTAGTCGCTCTTTGAAACATGACAAAAAAAAAATAGTTCTCAGTTTTGTCTCTATGGTTTGTTTCCTCTTCAAGTAGCCCTAAGCAGAGACTGTGGAAAAGCACTTTCATTGAAAGGGGTTGCCATGCTTCCAAGAAATTACGATTTTGCGAAATACCAGCAAATATTTTTTCACCCAATCTTGATGATACGTGGGGGTAATGATCGGTACACAAATCCCACTTGGCTCACCAAATTTTGTACTTCTAGGTTGAAGCGTTCGTTTACAGTAGCAGTATTTAATTTTAGGTTACCCTCTTTTCTCTCCTATATAGATAGATGTATTTGGAACTCTAAATCCAACATGGTTTGTAGTAGCTCTTTGAAACTTGACAAAATAAAAGAGTTCTCAGTTTTGTCTCTATGGTTTCTTTATTATTCAAGTAGCCCTAGGCACAGACTGTGGAAAAGCACTTTCATTGAGAGGGGTTGCCAAAATTCTAAGAAATAACGAGTTTCCGAAATACCAGCAAATATTTTTTCACCCAATCTTGATGATACTTGGTGTTAATGATCAGTACACAAATCCCACTTGGCTCACCAAATTTTGTTCTTCTAGGTTGAAGCGTTCGTCTACAGTAGTTGTTTTTATATTTAGGTTTTTCTCTGTTCTCTCCTATATAGATAGATGAATTTGGAACTCTAAATCCAACATGGTTTGTAGTCGCTCTTTGAAACTTGACAAAAAAAGTAGTTCTCAGTTTTGTCTCTATGGTTTGTTTCCTCTTGAAGTAGCCCTATGCAGAGACTGTGGAAAAGCACTTTCATTGAAAGGGGTTGCCAAGCTTCCAAGAAATAACGAGTTTCCGAAATACCAGCAAATATTTTTTCACCCAATCTTGGTGATACGTGGTGGTAATGACAAGTACACAAATCCCACTTGGCTGACCAAATTTTGTTCTTCTAGGTTGCAGCGTTCATTTACAGTAACAGTTTATATTTTTAGGTTTTCCGCTGTTCCCTCCTATATAGATAGATGAATTTGGAACTCTAAATCCAACATGGTTTGTAGTAGCTCTTTGAAACTTGTCAAAATAAAGAAGTTCTCAGTTTTGTCTCTATGGTTTCTTTTCTATTCAAGTAGCCCAAGCACACACTGTGGAAAAGCAATTCCCTTGAGAGGGGTTGCCATGCTTCTAAGAAATAACGAGTTTCCGAAATACCAGCAAATATTTTTTCACCCAATCCTGATGATAATTGGTGGTAATGATCGCTACACAAATTTCACTTGGCTCACCAAATTTTGTTCTTCTAGGTTGAAGCGTTCGTTTACAGCAGCTGTTCTTATTTTTAGGTTTCCCTCTGTTCTCTCCTATATAGATAGATGAATTTGGAACTCTAAATCCAACATGGTTTGTAGTAGCTCTTTGAAACTTGACAAAATAAATGAATTCTCAGTTTTGTCTCTATGATTTGTTTCCTCTTCATGTAGCCCTAGGCAAAGACTGTGGAAAAGCACATTCATTGAGAGGGTTTGCTAAGCTTCTAAGAAATAAGGAGTTTCCGAAATACCAGCAAATATTTTTTTACCCAATCTTAATAATACGTGATGGTAATGATCAGTACACAAATCCCACTTGACTCACCAAATTGTGTTCTTCTAGGTTGATGCGTTCGTTTACATTAGCAGTTTCTAATTTTAGGTTTCCCTCTGTTCTCTGCTATATAGATAGATGGATTTGGAAATCAAAATCCAACATGGTTTGTAGTAGATCTCTGAAACTTGACATAAAAATGTAGTTCTCGGTTTTGTCTCAATGATTTGTTTCCTCTTCAAGTAGCCCTAAGCAGAGACTGAGGAAAAGCACTTTCATTGAAAGGGGTTGCCAAGCTTCCAAGAAATTACGAGTTTCCGAAATACCAGCAAATATTTTTTACCCAATCTTAATGATACATGTTGGTAATGATCGGTACACAAATCCCACTTGGCTCACCAAATTTTGTTCTTCTAGGTTGAAGCGTTGGTTTACAATAGCAGTTTTTATTTTTAGGTTTCCCTCTGTCTCTTCTATATATAGATGAATTTGGAACTCTAAATCCAACATAGTTTGTAGTAGCTCTTTGAAACTTGACAAAATAAAGGAGTTCTCAGTTTTGTCTCTATGGTTTGTTTCCTCTTCAAGTAGCTCTAGGCACAGACTGTGGAAAAGCACTTTCATTGAGAGGGGTTGCCAAGCTTCTAAGAAATAACGAGTTTCCAAAATACCAGCAAATATTTTTTCACCCAATCTTGATGATACTTGGTGATAATGATCAGTACACAAATCCCACTTGGCTCACCAAATTTTGTTCTTCTAGGTTTTAGCGTTCTTCTACGGTAGCAGTTTATATTTTTTAGGTTTCCCTCTGTTCTCTCCTATATAGATAGATGAATTTGGGACTCTAAATCCAACATGGTTTGTAGTAGCTCTTTGAAACTTGACAAAATAAAGGAGTTCTCAGTTTTGCCTCTATGATTTGTTTCCTCTTCAAGTAGCCCTAGGCACAGACTGTGGAAAAGCATTTTCATTGAGAGGGGTTGCCAAACATCTAAGAAATAACAAGTTTCCGAAATACCAGCAAATATTTTTTCACCCAATCTTGATGATACTTGGTGGAAATGATCAGTACACAAATCCCACTTGGCTCACCAAATTTTGTACTTCTAGGTTGAAGCATTCGTTTACAGTAGCAGTTTATATTTTTAGGTTTCCCTCTGTCTCTTCTATATATAGATGAATTTGGAACTCTAAATCCAACATAGTTTGTAGTAGCTCTTTGAAACTTGACAAAATAAAGGAGTTCTCAGTTTTGTCTCCATGGTTTGTTTCCTATTCAAGTAGCTCTAGGCCCAGACTTTGGAAAAGCACCTTCATAGAGAGGGTTTGCCAAGCTTCTAAGAAATAACGAGTTTCCGAAATACCAGCAAATATTTTTTCACCCAAGCTTGATGATACTTTGTGGTAATGATCAGTACGCAAATCCCACTTGGCTCACCAAATTTTGTTCTTCTAGGTTGAAGCGTTTGTCTACATTACTCGTTTTTATAATTAGGTTTCCCTCTGTTCTCTCCTATATAGATAGATGAATTTGGACTCTAAATCCAACATGGTTTGTAGTCGCTCTTTGAAACATGACAAAAAAAAAATAGTTCTCAGTTTTGTCTCTATGGTTTGTTTCCTCTTCAAGTAGCCCTAAGCAGAGACTGTGGAAAAGCACTTTCATTGAAAGGGGTTGCCATGCTTCCAAGAAATTACGATTTTGCGAAATACCAGCAAATATTTTTTCACCCAATCTTGATGATACGTGGGGGTAATGATCGGTACACAAATCCCACTTGGCTCACCAAATTTTGTACTTCTAGGTTGAAGCGTTCGTTTACAGTAGCAGTATTTAATTTTAGGTTACCCTCTTTTCTCTCCTATATAGATAGATGTATTTGGAACTCTAAATCCAACATGGTTTGTAGTAGCTCTTTGAAACTTGACAAAATAAAGGAGTTCTCAGTTTTGTCTCTATGGTTTCTTTATTATTCAAGTAGCCCTAGGCACAGACTGTGGAAAAGCACTTTCATTGAGAGGGGTTGCCAAAATTCTAAGAAATAACGAGTTTCCGAAATACCAGCAAATATTTTTTCACCCAATCTTGATGATACTTGGTGTTAATGATCAGTACACAAATCCCACTTGGCTCACCAAATTTTGTTCTTCTAGGTTGAAGCGTTCGTCTACAGTAGTTGTTTTTATATTTAGGTTTTTCTCTGTTCTCTCCTATATAGATAGATGAATTTGGAACTCTAAATCCAACATGGTTTGTAGTCGCTCTTTGAAACTTGACAAAAAAAGTAGTTCTCAGTTTTGTCTCTATGGTTTGTTTCCTCTTGAAGTAGCCCTATGCAGAGACTGTGGAAAAGCACTTTCATTGAAAGGGGTTTCCAAGCTTCCAAGAAATAACGAGTTTCCGAAATACCAGCAAATATTTTTTCACTCAATCTTGGTGATACGTGGTGGTAATGACAAGTACACAAATCCCACTTGGCTCACCAAATTTTGTTCTTCTAGGTTGCAGCGTTCATTTACAGTAACAGTTTATATTTTTAGGTTTTCCGCTGTTCCCTCCTATATAGATAGATGAATTTGGAACTCTAAATCCAACATGGTTTGTAGTAGCTCTTTGAAACTTGTCAAAATAAAGAAGTTCTCAGTTTTGTCTCTATGGTTTCTTTTCTATTCAAGTAGCCCAAGCACACACTGTGGAAAAGCAATTCCCTTGAGAGGGGTTGCCATGCTTCTAAGAAATAACGAGTTTCCGAAATACCAGCAAATATTTTTTCACCCAATCTTGATGATAATTGGTGGTAATGATCGGTACACAAATTTCACTTGGCTCACCAAATTTTCTTCTTCTAGGTTGAAGCGTTCGTTTACAGCAGCTGTTCTTATTTTTAGGTTTCCCTCTGTTCTCTCCTATATAGATAGATGAATTTGGAACTCTAAATCCAACATGGTTTGTAGTAGCTCTTTGAAACTTGACAAAATAAATGAATTCTCAGTTTTGTCTCTATGATTTGTTTCCTCTTCATGTAGCCCTAGGCACAGACTGTGGAAAAGCACATTCATTGAGAGGGGTTGCCAAGCTTCTAAGAAATAAGGATTTTTCGAAATACCAGCAAATATTTTTTTACCCAATCTTAATAATACGTGATGGTAATGATCAGTACACAAATCCCACTTGACTCACCAAATTGTGTTCTTCTAGGTTGATGCGTTCGTTTACATTAGCAGTTTCTAATTTTAGGTTTCCCTCTGTTCTCTGCTATATAGATAGATGGATTTGGAAATCAAAATCCAACATGGTTTGTAGTAGATCTCTGAAACTTGACATAAAAATGTAGTTCTCGGTTTTGTCTCAATGATTTGTTTCCTCTTCAAGTAGCCCTAAGCAGAGACTGAGGAAAAGCACTTTCATTGAAAGGGGTTGCCAAGCTTCCAAGAAATTACGAGTTTCCGAAATACCAGCAAATATTTTTTACCCAATCTTAATGATACATGTTGGTAATGATCGGTACACAAATCCCACTTGGCTCACCAAATTTTGTTCTTCTAGGTTGAAGCGTTGGTTTACAATAGCAGTTTTTATTTTTAGGTTTCCCTCTGTCTCTTCTATATATAGATGAATTTGGAACTCTAAATCCAACATAGTTTGTAGTAGCTCTTTGAAACTTGACAAAATAAAGGAGTTCTCAGTTTTGTCTCTATGGTTTGTTTCCTCTTCAAGTAGCTCTAGGCACAGACTGTGGAAAAGCACTTTCATTGAGAGGGGTTGCCAAGCTTCTAAGAAATAACGAGTTTCCAAAATACCAGCAAATATTTTTTCACCCAATCTTGATGATACTTGGTGATAATGATCAGTACACAAATCCCACTTGGCTCACCAAATTTTGTTCTTCTAGGTTTAAGCGTTCTTCTACGGTAGCAGTTTATATTTTTTAGGTTTCCCTCTGTTCTCTCCTATATAGATAGATGAATTTGGGACTCTAAATCCAACATGGTTTGTAGTAGCTCTTTGAAACTTGACAAAATAAAGGAGTTCTCAGTTTTGCCTCTATGATTTGTTTCCTCTTCAAGTAGCCCTAGGCACAGACTGTGGAAAAGCATTTTCATTGAGAGGGGTTGCCAAACATCTAAGAAATAACAAGTTTCCGAAATACCAGCAAATATTTTTTCACCCAATCTTGATGATACTTGGTGGAAATGATCAGTACACAAATCCCACTTGGCTCACCAAATTTTGTACTTCTAGGTTGAAGCATTCGTTTACAGTAGCAGTTTATATTTTTAGGTTTCCCTCTGTCTCTTCTATAGATAGATGAATTTGGAACTCTAAATCCAACATAGTTTGTAGTAGCTCTTTGAAACTTGACAAAATAAAGGAGTTCTCAGTTTTGTCTCCATGGTTTGTTTCCTATTCAAGTAGCTCTAGGCCCAGACTTTGGAAAAGCACCTTCATAGAGAGGGTTTGCCAAGCTTCTAAGAAATAACGAGTTTCCGAAATACCAGCAAATATTTTTTCACCCAAGCTTGATGATACTTTGTGGTAATGATCAGTACGCAAATCCCAGTTGGCTCACCAAATTTTGTTCTTCTAGGTTGAAGCGTTTGTCTACATTACTCGTTTTTATAATTAGGTTTCCCTCTGTTCTCTCCTATATAGATAGATGAATTTGGACTCTAAATCCAACATGGTTTGTAGTCGCTCTTTGAAACATGACAAAAAAAAGTAGTTCTCAGTTTTGTCTCTATGGTTTGTTTCCTCTTCAAGTAGCCCTAAGCAGAGACTGTGGAAAAGCACTTTCATTGAAAGGGGTTGCCATGCTTCCAAGAAATTACGATTTTGCAAAATACCAGCAAATATTTTTTCACCCAATCTTGATGATACGTGGGGGTAATGATCGGTACACAAATCCCACTTGGCTCACCAAATTTTGTACTTCTAGGTTGAAGCGTTCGTTTACAGTAGCAGTATTTAATTTTAGGTTACCCTCTTTTCTCTCCTATATAGATAGATGTATTTGGAACTCTAAATCCAACATGGTTTGTAGTAGCTCGTTGAAACTTGACAAAATAAAGGAGTTCTCAGTTTTGTCTCTATGGTTTCTTTCCTATTCAAGTAGCCCTAGGCACAGACTGTGGAAAAGCACTTTCATTGAGAGGGGTTGCCAAAATTCTAAGAAATAACGAGTTTCTGAAATACCAGCAAATATTTTTTCACCCAATCTTGATGATACTTGGTGTTAATGATCAGTACACAAATCCCACTTGGCTCACCAAATTTTGTTCTTCTAGGTTGAAGCGTTCGTCTACAGTAGTTGTTTTTATATTTAGGTTTTTCTCTGTTCTCTCCTATATAGATAGATGAATTTGGAACTCTAAATCCAACATGGTTTGTAGTCGCTCTTTGAAACTTGACAAAAAAAGTAGTTCTCAGTTTTGTCTCTATGGTTTGTTTCCTCTTGAAGTAGCCCTATGCAGAGACTGTGGAAAAGCAATTTCATTGAAAGGGGTTGCCAAGCTTCCAAGAAATAACGAGTTTCCGAAATAAGAGCAAATATTTTTTCACCCAATCTTGGTGATACGTGGTGGTAATGACAAGTACACAAATCCCACTTGGCTCACCAAATTTTGTTCTTCTAGGTTGCAGCGTTCATTTACAGTAACAGTTTATATTTTTAGGTTTTCCGCTGTTCCCTCCTATATAGATAGATGAATTTGGGACTCTAAATCCAACATGGTTTGTAGTAGCTCTTTGAAACTTGTCAAAATAAAGAAGTTCTCAGTTTTGTCTCTATGGTTTCTTTTCTATTCAAGTAGCCCAAGCACACACTGTGGAAAAGCAATTCCCTTGAGAGGGGTTGCCATGCTTCTAAGAAATAACGAGTTTCCGAAATACCAGCAAATATTTTTTCACCCAATCTTGATGATAATTGGTGGTAATGATCGGTACACAAATTTCACTTGGCTCACCAAATTTTCTTCTTCTAGGTTGAAGCGTTCGTTTACAGCAGCTGTTCTTATTTTTAGGTTTCCCTCTGTTCTCTCCTATATAGATAGATGAATTTGGAACTCTAAATCCAACATGGTTTGTAGTAGCTCTTTGAAACTTGACAAAATAAATGAATTCTCAGTTTTGTCTCTATGATTTGTTTCCTCTTCATGTAGCCCTAGGCACAGACTGTGGAAAAGCACATTCATTGAGAGGGGTTGCCAAGCTTCTAAGAAATAAGGATTTTTCGAAATACCAGCAAATATTTTTTTACCCAATCTTAATAATACGTGATGGTAATGATCAGTACACAAATCCCACTTGACTCACCAAATTGTGTTCTTCTAGGTTGATGCGTTCGTTTACATTAGCAGTTTCTAATTTTAGGTTTCCCTCTGTTCTCTGCTATATAGATAGATGGATTTGGAAATCAAAATCCAACATGGTTTGTAGTAGATCTCTGAAACTTGACATAAAAATGTAGTTCTCGGTTTTGTCTCAATGATTTGTTTCCTCTTCAAGTAGCCCTAAGCAGAGACTGAGGAAAAGCACTTTCATTGAAAGGGGTTGCCAAGCTTCCAAGAAATTACGAGTTTCCGAAATACCAGCAAATATTTTTTACCCAATCTTAATGATACATGTTGGTAATGATCGGTACACAAATCCCACTTGGCTCACCAAATTTTGTTCTTCTAGGTTGAAGCGTTGGTTTACAATAGCAGTTTTTATTTTTAGGTTTCCCTCTGTCTCTTCTATATATAGATGAATTTGGAACTCTAAATCCAACATAGTTTGTAGTAGCTCTTTGAAACTTGACAAAATAAAGGAGTTCTCAGTTTTGTCTCTATGGTTTGTTTCCTCTTCAAGTAGCTCTAGGCACAGACTGTGGAAAAGCACTTTCATTGAGAGGGGTTGCCAAGCTTCTAAGAAATAACGAGTTTCCAAAATACCAGCAAATATTTTTTCACCCAATCTTGATGATACTTGGTGATAATGATCAGTACACAAATCCCACTTGGCTCACCAAATTTTGTTCTTCTAGGTTTAAGCGTTCTTCTACGGTAGCAGTTTATATTTTTTAGGTTTCCCTCTGTTCTCTCCTATATAGATAGATGAATTTGGGACTCTAAATCCAACATGGTTTGTAGTAGCTCTTTGAAACTTGACAAAATAAAGGAGTTCTCAGTTTTGCCTCTATGATTTGTTTCCTCTTCAAGTAGCCCTAGGCACAGACTGTGGAAAAGCATTTTCATTGAGAGGGGTTGCCAAACATCTAAGAAATAACAAGTTTCCGAAATACCAGCAAATATTTTTTCACCCAATCTTGATGATACTTGGTGGAAATGATCAGTACACAAATCCCACTTGGCTCACCAAATTTTGTACTTCTAGGTTGAAGCATTCGTTTACAGTAGCAGTTTATATTTTTAGGTTTCCCTCTGTCTCTTCTATAGATAGATGAATTTGGAACTCTAAATCCAACATAGTTTGTAGTAGCTCTTTGAAACTTGACAAAATAAAGGAGTTCTCAGTTTTGTCTCCATGGTTTGTTTCCTATTCAAGTAGCTCTAGGCCCAGACTTTGGAAAAGCACCTTCATAGAGAGGGTTTGCCAAGCTTCTAAGAAATAACGAGTTTCCGAAATACCAGCAAATATTTTTTCACCCAAGCTTGATGATACTTTGTGGTAATGATCAGTACGCAAATCCCAGTTGGCTCACCAAATTTTGTTCTTCTAGGTTGAAGCGTTTGTCTACATTACTCGTTTTTATAATTAGGTTTCCCTCTGTTCTCTCCTATATAGATAGATGAATTTGGACTCTAAATCCAACATGGTTTGTAGTCGCTCTTTGAAACATGACAAAAAAAAGTAGTTCTCAGTTTTGTCTCTATGGTTTGTTTCCTCTTCAAGTAGCCCTAAGCAGAGACTGTGGAAAAGCACTTTCATTGAAAGGGGTTGCCATGCTTCCAAGAAATTACGATTTTGCAAAATACCAGCAAATATTTTTTCACCCAATCTTGATGATACGTGGGGGTAATGATCGGTACACAAATCCCACTTGGCTCACCAAATTTTGTACTTCTAGGTTGAAGCGTTCGTTTACAGTAGCAGTATTTAATTTTAGGTTACCCTCTTTTCTCTCCTATATAGATAGATGTATTTGGAACTCTAAATCCAACATGGTTTGTAGTAGCTCGTTGAAACTTGACAAAATAAAGGAGTTCTCAGTTTTGTCTCTATGGTTTCTTTCCTATTCAAGTAGCCCTAGGCACAGACTGTGGAAAAGCACTTTCATTGAGAGGGGTTGCCAAAATTCTAAGAAATAACGAGTTTCTGAAATACCAGCAAATATTTTTTCACCCAATCTTGATGATACTTGGTGTTAATGATCAGTACACAAATCCCACTTGGCTCACCAAATTTTGTTCTTCTAGGTTGAAGCGTTCGTCTACAGTAGTTGTTTTTATATTTAGGTTTTTCTCTGTTCTCTCCTATATAGATAGATGAATTTGGAACTCTAAATCCAACATGGTTTGTAGTCGCTCTTTGAAACTTGACAAAAAAAGTAGTTCTCAGTTTTGTCTCTATGGTTTGTTTCCTCTTGAAGTAGCCCTATGCAGAGACTGTGGAAAAGCAATTTCATTGAAAGGGGTTGCCAAGCTTCCAAGAAATAACGAGTTTCCGAAATAAGAGCAAATATTTTTTCACCCAATCTTGGTGATACGTGGTGGTAATGACAAGTACACAAATCCCACTTGGCTCACCAAATTTTGTTCTTCTAGGTTGCAGCGTTCATTTACAGTAACAGTTTATATTTTTAGGTTTTCCGCTGTTCCCTCCTATATAGATAGATGAATTTGGGACTCTAAATCCAACATGGTTTGTAGTAGCTCTTTGAAACTTGTCAAAATAAAGAAGTTCTCAGTTTTGTCTCTATGGTTTCTTTTCTATTCAAGTAGCCCAAGCACACACTGTGGAAAAGCAATTCCCTTGAGAGGGGTTGCCATGCTTCTAAGAAATAACGAGTTTCCGAAATACCAGCAAATATTTTTTCACCCAATCTTGATGATAATTGGTGGTAATGATCGGTACACAAATTTCACTTGGCTCACCAAATTTTCTTCTTCTAGGTTGAAGCGTTCGTTTACAGCAGCTGTTCTTATTTTTAGGTTTCCCTCTGTTCTCTCCTATATAGATAGATGAATTTGGAACTCTAAATCCAACATGGTTTGTAGTAGCTCTTTGAAACTTGACAAAATAAATGAATTCTCAGTTTTGTCTCTATGATTTGTTTCCTCTTCATGTAGCCCTAGGCACAGACTGTGGAAAAGCACATTCATTGAGAGGGGTTGCCAAGCTTCTAAGAAATAAGGAGTTTTCGAAATACCAGCAAATATTTTTTTACCCAATCTTAATAATACGTGATGGTAATGATCAGTACACAAATCCCACTTGACTCACCAAATTGTGTTCTTCTAGGTTGATGCGTTCGTTTACATTAGCAGTTTCTAATTTTAGGTTTCCCTCTGTTCTCTGCTATATAGATAGATGGATTTGGAAATCAAAATCCAACATGGTTTGTAGTAGATCTCTGAAACTTGACATAAAAATGTAGTTCTCGGTTTTGTCTCAATGATTTGTTTCCTCTTCAAGTAGCCCTAAGCAGAGACTGAGGAAAAGCACTTTCATTGAAAGGGGTTGCCAAGCTTCCAAGAAATTACGAGTTTCCGAAATACCAGCAAATATTTTTTACCCAATCTTAATGATACATGTTGGTAATGATCGGTACACAAATCCCACTTGGCTCACCAAATTTTGTTCTTCTAGGTTGAAGCGTTGGTTTACAATAGCAGTTTTTATTTTTAGGTTTCCCTCTGTCTCTTCTATATATAGATGAATTTGGAACTCTAAATCCAACATAGTTTGTAGTAGCTCTTTGAAACTTGACAAAATAAAGGAGTTCTCAGTTTTGTCTCTATGGTTTGTTTCCTCTTCAAGTAGCTCTAGGCACAGACTGTGGAAAAGCACTTTCATTGAGAGGGGTTGCCAAGCTTCTAAGAAATAACGAGTTTCCAAAATACCAGCAAATATTTTTTCACCCAATCTTGATGATACTTGGTGATAATGATCAGTACACAAATCCCACTTGGCTCACCAAATTTTGTTCTTCTAGGTTTAAGCGTTCTTCTACGGTAGCAGTTTATATTTTTTAGGTTTCCCTCTGTTCTCTCCTATATAGATAGATGAATTTGGGACTCTAAATCCAACATGGTTTGTAGTAGCTCTTTGAAACTTGACAAAATAAAGGAGTTCTCAGTTTTGCCTCTATGGTTTCTTTCCTATTCAAGTAGCCCAAGCACAGACTGTGGAAAAGCAATTCCCTTGAGAGGGGTTGCCAAGCTTCTAAGAAATAACGAGTTTCCGAAATACCAGCAAATATTTTTTCACCCAATCTTGATGATAATTGGTGGTAATGATCGGAACACAAATTTCACTTGGCTCACCAAATTTTGTTCTTCTAGGTTGAAGCGTTCCTTTACAGTAGCAGTTTCTATTTTTAGGTTTCCCTCTGTTCTCTCCTATATAGATAGATGAATTTGGAAATCAAAATCCAACATGTTTTGTAGTAGATCTCTGAAACTTGGCATAAAAATGTAGTTCTCAGTTTTGTCTCAATGATTGGTTTCCTCTTCAAGTAGCCCTAAGCAGAGACAGAGGAAAAGCGCTTTCATTGAAAGGGGTTGCCAAGCTTCCAAGAAATTACGAGTTTCCGAAATACCAGCAAAAATTTTTTCACAAAATCTTAATGATACATGATGGTAATGATCGGTACACAAGTCCCACTTGGCTCACCAAATTTTGTTCTTCTAGGTTGAAGCGTTCGTTTACAGTAGCAGTTTTTATTTTTAGGTTTTCCTCTGTCTCTTCTATATAGATAGATGAATTTGGAACTCTAAATCCAACATAGTTTGTAGTAGCTCTTTGAAACTTGACAAAATAAAGGAGTTCTCAGTTTTGTCTCTATGGTTTGTTTCCTCTTCAAGTAGCTCTGGGCACAGACTGTGGAAAAGCACTTTCATTAAGAGGGGTTGCCAAGCTTCTAAGAAATAACGAGTTTCCGAAATACCAGCAAATATTTTTTCACCCAATCTTGATGATACTTGGTGATAATGATCAGTACACAAATCCCACTTGGCTCACCAAATTTTGTTCTTCTAGGTTGAAGCGTTGGTTTAAAGTAGCAGTTTTTATTTTTAGGTTTTCCTCTGTTCTCTCCTATATAGATAGATGAATTTGGAACTCTAAATCCAACATGGATTGTAGTAGCTCTTTGAAACTTGACAAAAAGTAGTAGTTCTCCGTTTTGTCTCTATGATTTGTTTCCTCTTCAAGTAGCCCTAAGCAGAGACTGTGGAAAAGCACTTTCATTGAAAAGGGTTGCCAAGCTTCCAAGAAATTACGAGTTTCCGAAATACCAGCAAATATTTTTTTCACCCAATCTTGAAGATACTTGGTGGTAATGATCAGTACACAAATCTCACTTGGCTCACCAAATTTTGTTCTTCTAGGTTGAAGCGTTCATCTACATTAGTCGTTTTTATATTTAGGTTTCCCTCTGTTATCTCCTATATAGATAGATGAATTTGGAACTCTAAATCCAACATGGTTTGTAGTCGCTCTTTGAAACTTGACAAAAAAATGTAGTTCACAGTTTTGTCTCTAGGTTTGTTTCCTCTTCAAGTAGCCCTAAGCAGAGACTGTGGAAAAGCACTTTCATTGAAATGCGTTGCCAAGCTTCCAAGAAATTATGAGTTTCCGAAATACCAGCAAATATTTTTTCACCCAATCTTGATGACACTTGGTGATAATGATCAGTACACAAATCCCACTTGGCTCACCAAATTTTGTTCTTCTAGGTTGAAGCTTTCGTCTACGGTAGCAGTTTATATTTTTTAGGTTACCCTCTATTCTCTCCTATATAGATAGATGAATTTAAGACTCTAAAACCAACATGGTTTGTAGTAGCCCTTTGAAACTTGACAAAATAAAGGAGTTCTCAGTTTTGCCTCTATGATTTGTTTCCTCTTCATGTAGCCCTAGGCACAGACTGTGGAAAAGCACTTTCATTGAGAGGGGTTGCCAAACTTCTAAGAAATAACGAGTTACAAAATACCAGCAAATATTTTTTCACCCAATCTTGATGATGCATGGAGATAATGATCAGTACACACATCCCAATGGGCTCACCAAATTTTGTTGATCTAGGTTGAAGCCTTCGTCTACAGTAGCAGTTTTTATGTTTAGGTTTCACTCTGTTTTCTCCTATTTAGATAGATGAATTTGGAACTCTAAATTTAACATGGATTGTAGTAGCTCTTTGAAACTTGACAAAATAAAGGAGTTCTCAGTTTTGCCTCTATGATTTGTTTCTTCTTCAAGTAGCCCTAGGCACAGAATGTGGAAAAGCACTTTCATTGAGAGGGGTTGCCAAGCTTCTAAGAAATAACGAGTTTCCGAAATACCAGCAAATATTTTTTCACCCAATCTTGATGATACTTGGTGGTAATGATCAGTACACAAATCCCACTTGGCTCACCAAATTTTGTTCTTCTAGGTTGAAGCGTTGGTTTAAAGTAGCAGTTTTTATTTTTAGGTTTCCCTCTGTTCTCTCCTACATAGATAGATGAATTTGGAACTCTAAATCCAACATGGTTTGTAGTAGCTCTTTGAAACTTGACAAAAAGTAGTAGTTCTCCGTTTTGTCTCTATGATTTGTTTCCTCTTCAAGTAGCGCTAAGCAGAGACTGTGGAAAAGCACTTTCATTGAAAAGGGTTGCCAGGCTTCCAAGAAATTACGAGTTTTCGAAATACCAGCAAATATTTTTTCACCCAATCTTAATGGTACATTTTGGTAATGATCAGCACACAAATCCCACTTGGCTCACCAAATTTTGTTCTTCTAGTTTTAAGCGTTTGTCTACTGTAGCAGTTTTTATATTTAGGTTTCCCTCTGTTCTCTCCTATATAGATAGATGAATTTGGAACTCTAAATCCAACATGTGTTGTAGTCGCTCTTTGAAACTTGACAAAAAAAAGTAGTTCACAGTTTTGTCTCTATGGTTTGTTTCCTCTTCAAGTAGCCCTAAGCAGAGACTGTGGAAAGGCACTTTCATTGAAAGGCGTTGCCAAGCTTCGAAGAAATTACGAGTTTCCGAAATACCAGCAAATGTTTTTTCACCCAATCTTGATGATACTTGGTGGTAATGATCAGTACACAAATCCCACTTGGCTCACCAAATTTTGTTCTTCTAGATTTAAGTGTTCGTCTACAGTAGCAGTTTTTATATTTAGGTTTCACTCTGTTCTCTCCTATATAAATAGATGAATTTGGAACACTAAATCCAACATGGTTTGAGGTAGCTCTTTGAAGCTTGACAAAATGAAGGTGTTCTCAGTTTTGTCTCTATGGTTTGTTTCCTCTTGAAGTAGCCCTAGGCACATACTGTGGAAAAGCACTTTCATTGAGAGGGGTTGCCAAGCTTCTAAGAAATAACCAGTTTCCGAAATACCAGCAAATATTTTTTTACCCAATCTTGATGATACTTGGTGGAAATGATCAGTACACAAATCCCACTTGGCTCACCACATTTTGTTCTTCTAGGTTGAAGCGTTTGTCTACATTAGTCGTTTTTATATTAGGTTTCCCTCTGTTCTCTCATATATAGATAGATGAATTTGGAACTCTAAATCCAACATGGTTTGTAGTAGCTCTTTGAAACTTGACAAAATAAACGATTTCTCAGTTTTTTCTCTATGGCTTGATTCCTCTTCAAGTATCCCTAGGCACAGACTGTGGAAAAGCACTTTCATTGAGAGTGGTTGCCAAGCTTCTAAGAAATAATGAGTTTCCAAAATACCAGCAAATATTTTTTTACCCAATCTTAATAATTAGTGGTGGTAAAGATCAGTACACAAATCCCACTTGGCTCACCAAATTGTGCTCTTCTAGGTTGAAGCGTTCATCTACGGTAGCAGTTTTTATATGTAGGTTTCACTCTATTCTCTGTTATATAGATAGATGAATTTGGAACTCTGAGTCCAACATGGTTTGTAGTAGCTCTTTGAAACTTGACAAAATAAAGGAGTTCTCAGTTTGGTCTCTATGGTTTGTTTCCTCTTAAAGTAGCCCTAGGCACAGACTGTGGAAAAGCACTTTCATTGAGAGGGGTTGCCAAGCTTCCAAGAAATTGCGTGTTTCGGAAATACCAGCAAATATATTTTCACCCAATCTTGATGATACTTGTTGGTAATGATCAGTACACAAATCCAACATGCCTCACAAAATTTTGTTGTTCTAGGTTGAAGCGTTGGTTTAAAGTAGCAGTTTTTATTTTTAGGTTTCCCTCTGTTCTCTCCTATATAGATAGATGAATTTGGAACTCTAAATCCAACATGGTTTGTAGTAGCTCTTTGAAACTTGACAAAAAGTAGTAGTTCTCTGTTTTTCTCTATGATTTGTTTACTCTTCAGTAGCCCTAAGCAGAGACTGTGGAAAAGCACTTTCATTGAAAAGGGTTGCCAAGCTTCCAAGAAATTACGAGTTCCGAAATACCAGCAAATATTTTTTCACCCAGTCTTAATGGTACATGTTGGTAATGATCAGTACACAAATCCCACTTGGCTCACCAAATTTTGTTCTTCTAGTTTTAAGCGTTTGTCTACTGTAGCAGTTTTTATATTTAGGTTTCAGTCTGTTCTCTCCTATATAGATAGATGAATTTGGAACACAAAATCCAACATGGTTTGTAGTAGTTCTTTGAAACTTGACAAAATAAAGTAGTTCTCTGTTTTGTCTCTATGGATTGTTTCCTCTTCAAGTAGCCCTAAGCAGAGACTGTGGAAAAGCACTTTCATTGAAAGGGTTGCCAAGCTTCCAAGAAATTACGAGTTTCCGAAATACCAGCAAATATTTTTTCAACCAATCTTGATGATACTTGGTGGTAATGATCAGTTCAACAATCAAACTTGGCTCACCAAATTTTGTTCTTCTAGGTTGAAGCGTTGGTTTAAAGTAGCAGTTTTTATTTTTAGGTTTCCCTCTGTTCTCTCTCCTATATAGATAGATGAATTTGGAACTCTAAAATCCAACATGGTTTGTAGTAGCTCTTTGAAACTTGACAAAAAGTAGTAGTTCTCCGTTTTGTCTCTATGATTTGTTTCCTCTTCAAGTAGCCCTAAGCAGAGACTGTGGAAAAGCACTTTCATTGAAAAGGGTTGCCAAGCTTCCAAGAAATTACGAGTTTCCGAAATACCAGCAAATATTTTTTCACCCAATCTTAATGGTACATGTTGGTAATGATCAGCACACAAATCCCACTTGGCTCAACCAATTTTGTTCTTCTAGATTTAAGCATTTGTTACTGTAGCAGTTTTTATATTTAGGTTTCAGTCTGTTCTCTCCTATATAGATAGATGAATTTGGAACACTAAATCCAACATGGTTTGTAGTAGTTCTTTGAAACTTGACAAAACAAAGTAGTTCTCTGTTTTGTCTCAATGATTTGTTTCCTCTTCAAGTAGCCCTAAGCAGAAGTTGAGGAAAAGCACTTTCATTAAAAGGGGTTGCCAAGCTTCCAAGAAATTACGAGTTTCCAAAATACCAGCAAATATTTTTTCACCCAATCTTAATGATACATGTTGGTAATGATCGGTACACAAATCCCACTTGGCTCACAAATTTTGTTCTTCTAGATTGAAGCGTTCCTGTACAGTAGCAGTTTTTATTTTTAGATTTCCCTCTGTTCTCTTCTATATAGATAGATGAATTTGGAACTCTAAATCCAACCTAGTTTGTAGTAGCTCTTTGAAAGTTGACAAAATAAAGGAGTTCTCAGTTTTGTCTCTATGGTTTGTTTCTTCTTCAAGTAGCTCTAGGCCCAGACTTTGGAAAAGCACCTTCATTGAGAGGGTTTGCCAAGCTTCTAAGAAATAACGAGTTTCCGAAATACCAGCAAATATTTTTTCACCAATCTTGATGATACTTTGTGGTAATGATCAGTACGCAAATCCCACTTGGCTCACCAAATTTTGTTCTTCTAGGTTGAAGCGTTTGTCTACATTAGTCGTTTTTATATTTAGGTTTCCCTCTGTTCTCTCCTATATAGATAGATGAATTTGGACTCTAAACCAACATGGTTTGTAGTCGCTCTTTGAAACATGACAAAAAAAGTAGTTCTCAGTTTTGTCTCTATGGTTTGTTTCCTCTTCAAGTAGCCCTAAGCAGAGACTGTGGAAAAGAACTTTCATTGAAAGGGGTTGCCATGCTTCCAAGAAATTACGAGTTTTCGAATACCAGCAAAATATCTTTTCACCCAATCTTGATGATACGTGGTGGTAATGATAGGTACACAAATCCCACATGGCTCACCAAATTTTGTACTTCTTGGTTGAAGCGTTCGTTTACAGTAGCAGTATTTATTTTTAGGTTACCCTCTTTTCTCTCCTATATAGATAGATGAATTTGGAACTCTAAATCCAACATGGTTTGTAGTAGCTCTTTGAAACTTGACAAAACAAAGGAGTTCTCAGTTTAGTCTCTATGGGTTCTTTCCTATTCAAGTAGCCCTAGGCACAGACTGTGGAAAAGCACTTTCATTGAGAGGGGTTGTCAAGCTTCTAAGAAATAACGAGTTCCGAAATACCAGCAAATATTTTTTCACCCAATCTTGATGATACTTGGTGTTAATGATCAGTACACAAATCCCACTTGGCTCACCAAATTTTGTTCTTCTAGGTTGAAGCGTTCGTCTACAGTAGTCGTTTTTATATTTAGGTTTTTCTCTGTTCTCTCCTATATAGATAGATGAATTTGGAACTCTAAATCCAACATGGTTTGTAGTCGCTCTTTGAAACTTGACAAAAAAAGTAGTTCTCAGTTTTGTCTCTATGGTTTGTTTCCTCTTGAAGTAGCCCTATGCAGAGACTGTGGAAAAGCACTTTCATTGAAAGGGGTTGCCAAGCTTCCAAGAAATAACGAGTTTCCGAAATACCAGCAAATATTTTTTCACCCAATCTTGATGATACGTGGTGGTAATGACAAGTACACAAATCCCACTTGGCTCACCAAATTTTTGTTCTTCTAGGTTGCAGCGTTCATTTACAGTAACAGTTTATATTTTTAGGTTTTCCGCTGTTCCCTCCTATATAGATAGATGAATTTGGAATTCTAAATCCAACATGGTTTGTAGTAGCTCTTTGAAAATTGTCAAAATAAAGAAGTTCTCAGTTTTTTCTCTATGGTTTCTTTCCTATTCAAGTAGCCCAAGCACAGACTGTGGAAAAGCAATTCCCTTGAGAGGGGTTGCCAAGCTTCTAAGAAATAACGAGTTTCCGAAATACCAGCAAATATTTTTTCACCCAATCTTGATGATAATTGGTGGTAATGATCGGTACACAAATTTCACTGTTCACCAAATTTTGTTCTTCTAGGTTGAAGCGTTCGTTTACAGCAGCTGTTTTTATTTTTAGGTTTCCCTCTGTTCTCTCCTATATAGATAGATGAATTTGGAACTCTAAATCCAACATGGTTTGTAGTAGCTCTTTGAAACTTGACAAAATAAAGGAATTCTCAGTTTTGTCTCTATGATTTGTTTCCTCTTCAAGTAGCCCTAAGCAGAGACTGTGGAAGAGCACTTTAATTGAAAGGGGTTGTCAAGCTTCCGAGAAATTATGAGTTTCCGAAATACCAGCAAATATTTTTTCACCCAATCTTGATGATACGTGGTGGTAATGATCGGTACACAAATCCCACTTGACTCACCAAATTTGTACTTCTAAGTTGAAGCGTTCGTTTACAGTAGCAGTTTTTATTTTTAGGTTTCCCTCTGTTCTCTCCTATATAGATAGATGAATTTGGAACTCTAAATCAAACATGGTTTGTAGTAGCTCTTTGAAACTTGACAAAATAAAGGAATTCTCAGTTTTGTCTCTATGATTTGTTTCCTCTTCAAGTAGCGATAAGCAGAGACTGTGGAAAAGCACTTTCATTTAAAGGGGTGGCCAGGCTTCCAAGAAATTACAAGTTTTCGAAATACCAGCATATATTTTTTCACCCAATCTGGATGATACGTGGTGGTAATGACAAGTACACAAATCCCACTTGGCTCACCAAATTTTCTTCTTCTAGTTGAGGCGTTCGTTTACAGTAGCAGTTTTTATTTTAGGTTTCACTTTGTTCTCTCCTATATAGATAGATGAATTCGGAACTCTAAATCCAACATGGTTTGTAGTAGCTCTTTGAAACTTGACAAAATAAAGGAGTTCTCAGGTTTGACTCTATGATTTGTTTCCTCTTCAAGTAGCCCTAGGCACAGACTGTGGAAAAGCACTTTCATTGAGAGGGGTTGCCAAGGTTCTAAGAAATAACGAGTTTCCGAAATACCAGCAAATATTTTTTTACCCAATCTTAATAATACGTGTTGGTAATGATCAGTACACAAATCCCACTTGGCTCACCAAATTGTGTTCTTCTAGGTTGAAGCGTTCGTTTACAGTAGCAGTTTCTATTTTAAGTTTCCCTCTGTTCTCTCCTATATAGATAGATGAATTTGGAAATCAAAATCCAACATGGTTTGTAGTAGATCTCTGAAACTTGGCATAAAAATGTAGTTCTCAGTTTTGTCTCAATGATTTGTTTCCTCTTCAAGTAGCCCTAAGCAGAGACAGAGGAAAAGTGCTTTCATTGAAAAGGGGTTGCCAAGCTTCCAAGAAATTACGAGTTTCCGAAATACCAGCAAAAATTTTTTCACCCAATCATAATGATACATGTTGGTAATGATCGGTACACAAATCCCACTTGGCTCACCAAATTTTGTTCTTCTAGGTTGAAGCGTTCGTTTACAGTAGCAGTTTTTATTTTTAGGTTTTCCTCTGTCTCTTCTATATAGATAGATGAATTTGGAACTCTAAATCCAACATAGTTTGTAGTAGCTCTTTGAAACTTGATAAAATAAAGGAGTTCTCAGTTTTGTCTCTATGGTTTGTTTCCTCTTCAAGTAGCTCTGGGCACAGACTGTGGAAAAGCACTTTCATTAAGAGGGGATGCCAAGCTCTAAGAAATAACGAGTTTCCGAAATACCAGCAAATATTTTTTCACCCAATCTTGATGTTACTTGGTGATAATGATCAGTACACAAATCCCACTTGGCTCACCAAATTTTGTTCTTCTAGGTTGAAGCGTTGGTTTAAAGTAGCAGTTTTTATTTTTAGGTTTCCCTCTGTTCTCTCCTATATAGATAGATGAATTTGGAACTCTAAATCCAACATGGATTGTAGTAGCTCTTCGAAACTTGACAAAGTTGTAGTTCTCCGTTTTGTCTCTATGATTTGTTTCCTCTTCAAGTAGCCTAAGCAGAGACTGTGGAAAAGCACTTTCATTGAAAAGGGTTGCCAAGCTTCCAAGAAATTACGAGTTTCCGAAATACCAGCAAATATTTTTTCACCCATACTTAATGTTACATGTTGGTAATGATCAGCACACAAATCCCACTTGGCTCACCAAATTTTGTTCTTCTAGTTTTAAGCGTTTGTCTACTGTAGCAGTTTTTATATTTAGGTTTCAGTCTGTTCTCTCCTATATAGATAGATGAATTTGGAACACTAAATCCAACATGGTTTGTAGTAGTTCTTTGAAACTTGACAAAACAAAGTAGTTCTCTGTTTTGTCTCAATGATTTGTTTCCTCTTCAAGTAGCCCTAAGCAGAAATTGAGGAAAAGCACTTTCATTAAAAGGGGTTGCCAAGCTTCCAAGAAATTACGAGTTTCCGAAATACCAGCAAATATTTTTTCACCCAATCTTAATGATACATGTTGGTAATGATCGGTACACAAATCCCACTTGCTCACAAATTTTGTTCTTCTAGATTGAAGCGTTCCTTTACAGTAGCAGTTTTTATTTTTAGATTTCCCTCTGTTCTCTTCTAT
>NW_027515705.1:0-72859 GCF_048772815.1 Callospermophilus lateralis | reverse complement strand
CTCACCCCCTATGAAATTTTCTATGGTGCCCCTCCTCCAGTAAGGGACCTAACTCCAACTCTAAGATCTAACGATCCCTTTCACACCCCCTTGCTTGACAGACTTAAAGCTCTTGAAAGAACTCAGGATACCTGTGAAAACAGATGGCCACTGCCTAACAACCTGGGGACGAGAGGACTCCAAATCAACATCAAGTAAGATACTTCTTCTATGTAAGACGACATCAGGTGTCATCCCTGGAACCCCGCTTGAAAGGACCATACCAGGTGCTACTTATAACACCTACAGCGGTAAAGGTAGACAGAATCATTTCCTGGATCCATACCTCTCATCTCAAGCCTGCGGCCTGTTGAGACTCTGGCTGGAAACTGGAAAAGACTGGTAACCCTTTCAAATTGTGTATTCCTCATATTATTGCTACCTGTAAACTCTGTTTGCTCAACCATGTAATTTCTTTTCTCCAATCTCAAATTGGACAAGTTGAACTTATGTTAATACCCCACTAGCAGACATAAAATGTGAAACCCCCCAATGATCACTTTTATGACTAAAAGTAGCCAGAAGAAGAAGTGGGGAATGAAAGGTTAATAAAATAGGCACTTGTCACTTCCTGTTTTTCTGTACGCTTAACAAAACACTGTTGAAATCTTGAGAAATGTTTGCTAATCTTGTTCCCAGAATGTGTTGTCCCCAACAGCCAAACTACAGAATGCACTCCCTCACCCGGTTGCGTGCAAACTGCCCACTCGCCCTGATCCATTAATAAAATTCCCTCCCTGCCCTCTTCAAGGAAAGTATATAAGCTCTGCTTAAGCTGTTCTCAGCGCTCTCTGCTCTATTCAAGTGAGGTTTGAGCACCAGCACGCTGGACCCCCAATAAACCCTTTGCTGTTGCATGAGATAGATTCTGGGTGGTCTCTTCCTCTGACGCTCACCTGACATTTACTTGGATGATTGAATGTAGAAAAGAACATCCATTCAAAACAGGATAGTCAGTAAGATTAGGAATATAGTTGGTAGGTTTAGGAAGAAGAGTGAATATTGGATTTGGAAAAAAAGTCCTTTAGCAATAGGGTTTCATATAGAGAGTGAATGTAAATGTCAGCACATGTGAAGAGTCAGTCACAATGATGAACTGGAGAAAACATGTAGGAAAGCAGATATCAATAGAGACATTATGAAATCAGGCAAAGCATAAAGTTAGTGATAGGATTACACATTCAACAGGGTTGACTTTAATTATATAATCTTAGGAAAAAAGAAATATGTAGTCATCAATAGGATTGACATTTGAGAGCATTAGGCAAGTGGACATGGATGATTTTAGTAATGCAGGTTCACTTTCCATTTAGGTTTTGGTACAATCATAAGTGTGACCTTTGCATTTTGTGTTCAGAATATTACTGTGATACAATGTATATGTAGATCAGGTGACATGAGTATTTCTCGTAACCATTTCTGGGAGCAATATTTTGAAGACGTATAAATTAGTATTGGGGGTACAAAAAGTTGTACCCTGTGTCTATGAATATAGAGGTTTCCTGGCCTAAAGACATTTTGAGAAACTGCCTCTGAGGCTGGGCACTTGAAATATATGTTGTTGTCAGTAGCTTTAGCTTCCTTTGTTTTGAGACCATCAAAGCTAGATATGCATCTATGTGACCTGAAGGACATGTGTTCTTATTTTCCAATGAACATGGTGCAGCAGTGATGAATTCTCTTTTTGTAGGTAAACAATGGCCATTGGGGCTAAGCCTCTCCCCGTGTGGACTGTGAAGCCCTTTGGTCATACTCCACTTTTAATGGTCTTTCTTGCTGCTACAATGGGAGTTTGGTATTGGCTTCACAAAATACAAGGAGTTCAAATGGGTCGCAGTGCTGCACGGCATTCTGTCACATGTGGTTGGTCAGTGTCTGCTGGAGAACGCACCAACCAGGCTTCTATCCCACATAGCTTGCGCCCTTGTCCATAGCAACCTGATTCTGAACATTGCCCAGAAACGTCTCCATATACCAAGATGCCTTTTTATATAATTGTCTGCTGGCTGCACCATGTCTGTCACAGGACATTTGGAAGCCAATGGCAGATCTCCATGGCCACAGCACAGATGTATTATCACACACTTGCTAACCACTACTCTAGGCTCACTACTCAGACGGCTCCAAATTACTGGCATCTCTGTTCTACAGCATTTTCATGAAACCCAGTCAATCAAGGCACTGTCTGGTATACTCCTGATCAGCAATAGGACATGGAAATGTTTTCCAGTGCCACCTGGTCAAGGGAATGTCCAAAATTTCATGGTATTTATCTCGCCATTTTTCAAGGATGAATTTGGAGCCACTGTGAGTTTCCCATTCATCCAGGAACCATAAAATTTTGAGGAAGCTCATTTGAATGAAACCTCTGGAGAACTCTCACAGGCAAGGCTTCCCAAAGAGGGGGCAAAAGGTCACATGAAGCCAGGCCCATTGAGGTCTACAATGTGAGATCCATGTGTGTTTTGTCTCTTAATTATGGCTGCCAACTCTTTAAAAATAAAATCATGTAATATCCTGGATGAGATTCCCATGGCGATGTGGGAAGCCATCCTGGGCCTAGAACTCAGTTTCCTAGGGCGACCCTCATACGTGGCCTCCTAAAATCCCAACATGACTTCATGGCAATACTTCTCTGAGTTCGGTTCCAGAACTCAGTCTTATGGGGAATCACACCAGTGTTCAAGCCCAGGTGGACCCAGTCATCTCTTCCAACCACCAACAAATGACCATAATTAAAACCAAAACCCTCTAAAATGGCCTTCAGCTTCTTCCATATAGACACTCAACATAAATTATATAACTGGTTCCTACTTTAAATAATGGATTGAATTGTTATCTGAAAATATACAGGAAATCTTATATTGATATACAATCATTCATTCCAACCAGTTATACATCTAATGGTAATTTTAGGGTTATGGTTTATCATGAAGAGTGTGGGAGTTTTGCTTCAAATTTTTATGGAAATCGAAAATAATGTGTTTGGAAAGAAGTCTCATGAGAAGAACAGTCAAGAAACCTGGAGGAATACATGTGTTCTGAAGCAGGAAATGATTGAAAGTGAAAGAAATGCCTATTAATTTGTGAACCTGTGGATGAAATATATATCCTATGGTGTGCATAAACTGAAGAAATAGTAATGTACCAGTGTTAAATAAAATGAACTTCAAAATACACATCATGTCCCATAGGAATCTATTTGCATTGATGTTAAACTGGGTCAGCTACTGTAGAAATATTAGGATTTTATGCACCATTCACTGAAGTTACTTTTCAGTACTAGAAAACAAATATGTATTTCAGGTGGATGTATATTTCTGAGAATAATCTTGTGAAAAGTTGATTATAAATCCACATACATGAACATGAATGAATTTAGGTAGTGTATATAGGACACATATATTTTATATTTTGAAAAATTTGGAGAGTATATATATATATATATATATATATATATATATATATATATATATATACACACACACAAAACACAAACACAGACAATAAAACGTAGCAATATATATGCCAATAGAAATTCTTCATGAAATATATATCATCCACTGATGCAAAAATATTTATTTTACTTAACATGGATTTATGTATAATGTTTTTCTACTAGGAGGCTCCCCCATACGTTGAATTTTCAGTTCCAACAGCGTTTAGGAGAAGTGATCTCTTCTCACAATTTGAATCTGCTAAGTCAGCCACCTCACAAGAATATACGTGTGATACCATGTAGGATTCTATATGTGCATATAAAATACATGTGGTGAATAGGCTACAGAGAAAGGGACCCAGGTATTCACATATTTTTTAACTTTAAAAACACATGGAGAATTATTTCAATTAAAAATTAGCTAGATTTATAACACCTACCCTATATCATGCAAAAGGGAACTCCAACTATACACCATGCCTCCTCTGAACTGCTTGTATTTCTATTCTATTTGGGTTATTTTCCTCCATCATATTAGTATTAGTAGTCATAGTCTAGTAGGATATGGGTTAGTGCCAGGGGTCCCGGCCGGCAGGACACATCAACGTGGGCATCGAACATAGTTGGGGAGGAATGAAGGGACAAGAGACAGGAGAGATGACAGCCAGACAGGAGTTCTGATCAAGCTGCAAACTTTTATTGTTCTCAAAGGGTGTTTATATGCTGCCGATGGGAAAACTCTCTTATCGGCAGTTGCTGGATGTCTTCACAGGGTTAGATAACCTCAGGATATTTCAGCAAGACAGATGGCGACAGGATGTCTCAGGGAGATAGATGGTTGTGGGATATCTCCCAGGCAGGATGTCTCCCAGGGGGCTGTTTCTTGTAAGTGTCAGGCTATTCTTTGAAGGAGAACTTCCTTCTAGGCACTGACATCTCCCCCTTTCTTATATAAAATATTTGACCTACCTTACTGGCCATGTTTTTAGGGGGGGTTAGAAGCTCTGTTTGTCTAGGAGGCCTTAGAATATCTCCTGATCCGAGCAAGCATCTTTACTAGCAGATTTCGTGGTGGCCTCGGCATGTTTTTGGAGGAGATGGCCTTGAAGGGGAAGCATGCCAACCGCCATGCACCAGAGCGTGTCACTCAGAGGTCTTGTGTTTGGGGATCCGTGGATCCATCCTTTTGCAGTCCTTCCTGCACCCTCCGATATTATGGCCTAACGTCCTCACTCCATGGGTTCGTCTTCCCCCAAGCCGAAGGGCCCATGGAGACGAACCCTTATGGCAAGGGCAGAAGATGGTTTGTCAGAGCTTTTACTTATAGTTTTACGTAAGAAAGAGAGATCTGTGGGGATGTAAACTTAAGAAATAAGCCTGTGAGAAGGGTAGAACATCCTTTTAAAAGTTGACAGCATGGTCTTCCATCTCCAGATGATGATAGTGGATCTGTATGGGCTTAGAGGCCATAATATTAATGTGTTCTTTAATAAATTGTACCACACTGTTTATAATGCAGGGTCCTATGGTCACCATTAAACGTAAACGCAACAAAGGGCCTAATAGGGGAAGAAGGTAGGGTAGAAATCCATTAAGCTTAGTCCAGAGGAGATTTTCAAATAGTTCTCTTCATCTCTTTTCTAGATCTTCTTGAAGCTGCTTAAATTTAGTGCATACTATGACTGATTTATTGGCATAAAAGCAGCATCGTTCCCCTAAGGCCAATCAAATATCTCCCTGGTTAGCAGTCAGCAAATCTAAGCCTCGTCTGTTTTGAAGGAACACTTTTGCCAGGAAGTCTATTTGGTCCTACAAATCTTTAATGGTTTCTGATAGAGTTTGTACATCATTTTAAGTTGTTGAGACAGGCGATGGTAAGGGTGTATAGCCGTGCCAAAGCCAGTGTACCTGTGCCCACAGCAGCTGTTATTCCAAGGCTGGCAATAAGTGGTAAGGCCTGTATCACCCGCCTCTGTCTTTTGACTAAGGTGTCTAGGCTAGAGGTTCGTCTCCTGGGACAATAGTTATATCAGGGAGTAATAAGGCAAGAACACAGTCACTGGTCCAATTCGCTGGAAGCCTGGGGAAGGCCACATTTCCTCCACACATAACAACTGTGCCATTGGGGGGACAAAGAGATGGGATGGGTGAGGAATAATTTTGTACTGTTGAGCAATTTCCAAAGGAAGTAATTCCAAAATCCATATCATAGGTATTATTCTGCATCGCACCTAAAAGACATAATGTAAAAGTGCCTATAGGCTATTTTTTAAAGGGAAATCCGGGTTGGCATGTATTATCATTGTCCATAGTAGAATTAATAGGAACTGCCATAGGAATGCTTGCCCCTGTTGTCATGCAGAGCCAGCAATTACCAGCAAGGGTGGGGTTGGAATTACTAAGGAAGGAGAAGGTAGTTTGCAAAATATCTAATGTATTGGTATCTAAACCTGGGAACTGGGATTTCGGCTACATTAAGGGATGATATGTGAGCTCAGGGATTTGGGGTTTCAAAAGTTTGATTATCTGAGGATGCTTGACAGAATAAGTGGGTCCTCTACCATCAGAGACCCCTGTAGGGGCCTTAATGGGCCAGTCGGAAGGTTTTCCGACAGTGCCTTGGCACCCAGCTGACTGTAGCTTGGTGTATTTGCCTTCTCCTCCCCGGTCAAAGTGAACGGGGGTATAATGAATAGTGGCCCCCCATGCTTCATGAGTTTTAATTAGGGAGGCTTCAAAAAATCATTTTCCCTGCTTGTTAACACAAATTGAGGCCGACACATAACAAGAGACATGCATCGCCTGGGTATGCGTACGGGTTGCAGAACAATTTTGGAGAGCTTTACTTGTACTAGGGGGAATAATCTTTGGCTTGTTAACACATACCCATTTAGGCTGATGAACTCCTCTGAGTTTATGGTCAACCTCGACACGGAGGTAAGCCACCTTAGTCATGCAGTCAGCAGTCTGGGTCCAAATAGTGGAAGCCTGAGTCCAAGATCCTCCCTTGCATTCACGGGGGCGGGGGGCAAAAAGGTACTCCATGATGTTGGAAGGTGGAGGGCCAAGGCCTCCGTACACAAACCTGTTCAGCATAAGTTCCTTAAGCAGGATCCTCACACAGATTGTTGGATGGATCCGAAAAAGAGGAAAAATTGTACTCATGGGGAGGGCCTCCGTCCCCGGTTTGAGGTAAGTCATTAACCTGTTTAACCAGGTGTTCTGTTAACCATCTTGGGGCTGCTAGCTCTTGGTCCAAAACACAAGCTGAGCCTCGTTCCCAGATGAGGACAGGATCTGGGCGTTTCCATTTATTTGTAAGGGGATTTCGCCACATAACAGGTGGGTGATCAGAATTGGAAAAGGGATGCCAGTGTCTGTCTGCAGCCGAAAGGCCTTCACTGTCTAGGGTAAGAAAAAAAAAAGGGCAAATAATGCATGGTTAAGGCAATGCCTGTGAGTGGTAAATACAAGAGCGGAAGCCTTAAGGCGGGATAGCCAAGTCTTTAAGGTAAGGTGGAACGTTCCACAATGCCTCGGCCCTGAGGTTTGTATTGAATTCCAGTAGTATGACAAAATTGCAAGGTAGCACAAAACTGTTTAAAATTGGCACTGGTATATGGAGGACAATTATCTGTTTTAATATGTATTGGTTTACCCATTATGGAAAAGGCTGAAACAAGAAGAGAAAGGACATCTTTGGTAGCCTCTCCAGAATGTGGTGATGCAAAAATAAAGCTGCTGAAGGTATCGATAGAAACATGTATATATTTGGTTTATCCAAATTCAGGAAAATGAGTAACATCCATTTGCCAAACCTGATTTGGCAGTAATCCTCAGGGGTTAACTCCCAAATGTTGAATCGGGAGAGAGAGAGCGCAAGCAGGGCATTCTTTTACTATTTCTCGTGCCTGTTGCCTTGTAATTTTACAAAGTAATCAAAGGCTCTGGGAATTTAGTTGGTGAAGATTGTTTAGCTCCATGGCCTTTTGAATGGAGCCACCATAAATTGGAAAGATGGTAGGAGTTGCTGCATCAGCTTAAGCATTACCTGTGTTAGAGGACCGGAAAGATCAGAGTGTGCCCTGATGTGTCCTAAGAAAAATGGGTGTTGTTTGGCCTGAATTAGCTGCTGAAGCTGGTGAAACAGAAAGGACACATTGGAAGAAGCTTTAATGGCGGGTGAAATCTCCAGCAGGGGCACAGAATGAGCAATGTAGGCACTGTCTGTATGAATATTAACAGGATTATCACAAAATGTTATAAAAACTTGTGTTATGGCAAACAATTCCACAAACTGTGCTTAATGATAGACAGTATCAAAGGTGGTAGGCTTGTTATTTACAACAAAGACCGCACAGACATTACTGGAACCCTCTGTAAAGACAGTAAGGGCTTGAGGACTGGGAGCCTTTTGAGTAATTTTGGGAAAAATGAATGGATGTATCTGGACAAAATGTAAAAGGGTGTCATTGGGGACATGGTTATCAATTGTTCCCAAATGGCCTGATTGGGCAATACCCCATTCATCCCCTCTCTGTAGTAAAAATTGGGTTTGGTGATTAGTATATGGAATTAAAATATTATCAGGGTCTTTGCCAAAATGTTGTCAAGAAAGCAAACGACCTTTAATAATAATAGAAGCTACCTGAGCAAGATAAACGGTAATAAACTTGGAGGATGTGGTGGATAAATGGACCCAAAGCAAGGGGAAGCCTTTATTTTTAAAATATGGATATCCTGTCAAAATTTTTCTGAGGGTATATGAGGAGTGTGTAAAAGAACCAGAACCAGAGGAAGGTTATAAGAAATTTGTGTAACAAACTGTTTGGCAATGGCTTCTGTGACTTGGTTTAATGCCTGTCATGCCTCGGGAGTAAGCTTTTGAGGGGAAGAGGGGTAGGAATCACCTCTCAAAATATCATTAAGGGGCAAAAGTACACAAGTGGGTAATTTTAAATATGTTCTTAGCCATTGAATATCTCCCAGTAATTTTTGAGAATCATTAAGGGTGTGAAGATGGTCCACACGTAGTTGTATTTTAGGAATTTGGATCTGATTATCTTGAAGTTTAAGGCCCAAATAGGTATAAGGGTCCTGTGTTTAAACCTTATCAGGAGCTATCTGTAGTCTCAACGTAGTGAGTGTTTTCTAAAGGTCCAAGTAACAATTATTAAGGTCATGGTAATTAGGTGCAGCAATTAAAGAATCATCCATATTATGTAAAACATAAAATTGTGGTCATCACTCTCTCACAGGGTCTACTGCTTGAACAGCTTATTTTTAGCAAAGTCTAGAGCTGTTGGCCATACCTTGGGGAAGAACCTTCCATTGAAATCTCTGCATAGGGCCGTGGAAATTAATGCAAGGGAGACTAAAGGCAAAATAGGGTCTATCCTCGGGATGTAAAGGAATGGTAAAAAAGCAAACTTTTAAGTCAATAACCATTTTACAATAGTTTTTGGGAATAGCCACTGGTGTGGAAATTCCAGGCAGTAGTGCTCCCATCAGGCACATAACTTTATTAATGGCACACAAATATTGTAAAAGACGCCACTTGCCTGATTTTTTCTTGATAACAATAGGAGTATTCCATGGTGAGGTTGAGGGCTCTACATGGCCGGCTGCCAGCTGTTCCTGCACTAACATGGAGGCAGCCTCCAATTTTTCTGGGGGGTAAGGGGCCACTGATCCACCCACACAAGAGTCTGAGTCTCCAAAATAATTTTAGCTGCATGGGGTACAGGAGGGTCAGGAACCGACACTAAAAATCAGAATACCCAAGTCCATATGTATTTGTTTTTTTTATGGGTTTTATAGTCCCCACCAGTCCTTGTCTCAGTCTCACAAGGCCTGTACCAAGGACGAAATTCATACAAAGCATTTGATGAGTCACCATGGAATTGGGACTGGCAAGAATAACTTCCATTTGACTCAAAATATCTCGGCCCCATAGGTTAACAGGGAGGTCAGGAACAATGAAAAGAGTGACAGTCACCTTATTACCCTCTTTATCAGTCCAGCTAAAAGCCCTAGAACTGACATGGAAATTTTTTGACTCTTAACCCTTTTAGATCATTGATGGATGGGGTGATGGGCCAACCTGATGGCCAGTATTTGTGAGAAATAATTGTGGCATCAGCTCCAGTATCTAGAATTCCTTGGAATTCCTTTCCTTCAATAAGTAAGGTAAGGGTGGGTCTATTGTGAGAAATGGGCTGAACCCAATATACATCAGAGGAGCCGAGGGAGGCTGTCCCCCGTTGTAGGTTTGGGCAGTGGAAGTGCCTCCTGAATCCAAGGGAAGGAATGTTAATTGTGCAAGTCTTGTTCCTGCTGGGATGGCCGGAACTCCATTAATAGCTGTTGCCAGTATTTTTATTTCTCCAGTGAAATCATTATCATTAATTCCAGGGAAGACCTGAACACCATTTAATGTAGCAGAGGCTCTTCCAAGAATAAGGGCACTCGTATGAGATGAAGGGGGACCCATAATTCTAGGGGGTATTATCTGGTGCCCTTGCATTGAGTCTAATATTGTATCGGTGGTAGCACAGAGGTCCAATCCTGCGCTGCCTGGGGTGGCTAGTTGGAGGGAGGCAATTGTGGGGAAGAATTTTGTGGTAGGTTTGGAGTTTGGGAGGGAACAAACCTTATTGCCCCTGGTTTTGTCCTGGGGGAGGTCGTGGCCAGGGGCTGGCCCCGCAGGGAGTTTCCTGAGAAGCAGGAAGAAATAGACTGTCTGAGGCCATTTGTCTTAGATCTACACTTACTGGCCCAGTGATGACATTTACCACATCTAGAACAAAGGGTAGCTGGGGGCGATTTAGCCCCAGTTTGAGGAGACGATATTCCTAGGCTTTGTTTGCCTTTCGGACACTTGCGTGCAAAATGGCCAGGTTGTTTACAAGTAAAGCAAGTACATGAGCCAGGATTGTGAAAGGCCTTGGTAAAGGGGGCACGTAGGGCGAGACCCATGGCATGGGCTGCACCCACCCCTGCACAGAGTCTAATAAAGTCAGAAAGTTTCCCTTTTTCCTTATGTGGTCGAAGAACATCCTGACATGCCGGGTTGGCGTTTTCAAAGGCAAGATGTTTTACAAAAGTTCTTTCGCTTTCGCTTGGTCCAAGCAAGCAATCTGCAGCTAGGTTAAGCCGGGGAACAAAGTTTCTATAAGGGTCGTTGGGTCCTTGTCAAATTTTTGCCAAAGAAGTGGTAGCCGAGCCCGTTTGAGGGAGGCATCTCCAAGCATGTAAGCCAGCCATCTGAATCTGCGCCAAAAGTCCAGCTGGGAAACGTGCCTATTTAGTTTTAGTGTCAAATGGCTCATAGCCCACTAGCTTAACATAAGTTCAGGATTTTAGGAGGCCTTAGTTAATTTTTTTTGAGCAGTTTCCTGACAGTGCTCCTTGAAATCTGCATTCCATAACAGGAAATCTCCGGCACTGAGGGTAGCTCGGTCTAAAAATTTCCAATCATTGGGAGTAAGCCATTGTGCGCTGTGGCTTTCTAATAAAGTCAACGTGTAGGGCACAGTGGGGCCATTGTAAGCACAAGTCTTTTTATGTTTTTCAAGAAAACGCAGGCTTAATTTTTTGTAGACACTCTGGGTTCCTTCCTGCCTAGGGGTGAACTCTTCATCCTCTGAGTCCTGATCTCCTTGATCCATTTCCCCCGCTTCCTCCTCTTGATCCTCCTCTAAGTCATTGACCTCAGCCTTTGCAGGCATATCTATCTGACTGCGGGTGACTGGGAAGGCGAGAACAGGCTGATGGAGTGGCTTAGCCTTTGTATTAGACCACCGTGGGCCAGCTTTCATTGACTCCATGCCTAAGGCTAATGAACAGAGCTCAGAGTCAAGGGATCTTAATTCTTTTAAAAGTTTGATCTGTTCCCGTCTATGTTGGAGAGACTCTCACAAGGGAGCCAGGCTAGGCAAGGGAAGTGGGGAAAAAAATATCTGGGTGGCATTTTGCTCCTGAAGGGCTAGAGCACAAAAGGCAGGAGGGATATAGGAGGTATGTAGATGTGTAAGTCCTATAGGCTGTGGCAGGGTCCTGATTGGTGGCGCATCTTCTGAATGGTAGCTTGCTGCTTCCTTCTCCAAGGTAGCCTCCGTCCCAGGGGTCAATGTGTCTCTGGGATTTAAAACTCGATAAAGGCGTCTGGTAACCATTAGAGCCTTATTCATTAGAGTGGTATTTTGAGGGGGACCAGGAAGGTTCCCAGGGTCCTGGGGAGACTGAGAAGGGTCAATGTCTATACTAACTGATGGGCATGCCTTGGGGAGACGAGAGGTGTTTTGCATAGTCTCTTCTCCAATCCTGACAAGTTGTAAGGTACCATTGTCAAAGGGTGAACTTTTAAGAATTTCATTAATTAAGTTCCAGTAAGAAAATGTGGGAACTGGCACTTTTTCTGGGCCAAAGGTTTAATAATAATGTTTTAAACAGTCTCTTACTCTAAGCCATCTTTTACCATCAATGGTCACTTCAAGGTGAAACCATGGACACAATTCTCCTATGTATTAGAAAAAAAAATTTAAGTCCTTTTTCTTAACACGCACCCCCATGTCTTGAAGGACTCCTTGAGGCCTGACAAAAACAAATCATGTGGCGAAACTGCTTGTCCCATGGTGGGTCACTCACCGTGCGTCATCCCCACTCTCCTCCTGGATCTGTCTCTTGGTGGTGTCTGCTGAGGCAATCGCAAGCTCCACTTGATGAAGTCTTCCAGGAGGACGGGGTTCCCAATGAGTCAAAGGCTCAAGCCCCAGTCAGTGGGTCCCAGTAGTCCCTGCTGGAAAGACACATCAACAGGGGCAGCGAACCTAGATGCGGAGGAATGAAGGGACAAGAGACACGAGAGATGACAGCATGACAGGAGTTCTGATCAAGCTGCAAACTTTTATTTTTCACACAGGGGCATTTATATGCTGGAGATGGGATAGCTCTCTTATCCAAAGTTTCTGTATGTCTTCACAAGGTGAGATAAACTCAGGATGTTTCAGGAAGACAGATGGCAACAGGATGTCTCAGGGACACAGTTGGCTACAGGATGTCTCCCAGACAGGATGTCCCCATGGGGGCTGTTTCTTGTAAGTGTCAGGCTATTCTTTAAGGTGAATTCCTTCTACCCCTGACAGTCAGGGATTCAGTATTTCGAATGGAAAATTGGAAAAAGAATCCAATGTGTATTCAAAACAATGCCTTGACATTACCTTCATCCCAAGTAAGACACAATTAGAGGAGAAGAGTTAGAAAATCTGTGAATACACATCTGGAATAGAAAATGCTCAGGAGTTCACAACCTTGGAGGTGGTATAGGAGTTTCCAAAAGTAAGGGACAGGGTAAAAACTCCACAAACATGGAGCTCTGCTGGCCTAAAGATTTCTTGAGAAACTTCATCTGAGGTTGTTTTTAGGAGCTTTAGCTTCCTTTGTAATGAGACGATCAAAGCTGGGTCAGAATCTATGTGACCTAGAGGACATTGTTTCTTATTTTCCAATGAACATGAGGCAGCAGTGCTGAATTCTCTCTTTGTAGGTAAACTGTGGCCACTGGTGGCTAAGTGTCTCCCAGTGTGGAATGTGAAGCCATTGGTCATCCTCCAATTTTTGTGGTGTTTCTTGCAGCTGCACTGGGAGTTTGATATTTGCTTCACGAAATACAAGAAGTTCAACTGGGACACCGTGATGGAGGGAGTTCTGTCACGTGTGGTGGGTAAGGGTCTGCAGGAGAATGCAACAACAAGGCTTCTATCCCACATAGCTTGCCCCCTTGACCATAGCAATCTGATTGTAAACATTGCCCTGAATCCTCTCCATATAACAAGATGCCTCTACATACAAGGGTCTGTGGCTTGTAGCATGTCAGTCACAAACCATTTGGAAGCGAAGGGCAGATGCAGATGACCCGACCACAGATGTTTTAACACACACCTGCACACCACTGCTCTAGGCCGACTACTCAGCAGGCTCCAAATTACTGGCATCTCTGTTCTACACCATTTTCATGAAATCCAGTCAATCAAGGCACTGTCTGGAACACTGATGGTCATCAATAGGACATCCAAAGGTTCTCCATGGCCACCTGGTCATGGGAATGTCAAAAATTTAAAGGTGTTTATCTATCCATTTTTCAAGGGTGAACTTGGAGGAACTGTGGGTTTCAATTCATTCAGGAACGATTAAATGGAGAGGAAGCTCATTTCAATGAAAGCTCTGGATAACTATCACACGCAAGGCTTCCCAAAGACAGGCCAAAAGGTCCCATGAAGCCAGACCTACTGAGGTCTAAAATTTGAGGTCCATGTGTGTTTTGACTTGCTACTATGGCTGCCAAGTCTTTAAGAATAAAATCATGTGATATCCTTCCCGAGATTCCCAGTGCTCTGTGGAAAGCCAACCTGGGCCCAGATCTCACTTTCCAAGGGCGACTCTCATGTGTGGCCTCCTAAAATCCCAACACAATACAAGGCAATACTTCTTTGAGGTAAGTTCCAGAACTCAGTCTCTAAGGAGAATCACACCAGTGTTCAAGCCCAGGTGGACCCAGTCATCTATTCCAAGCGCCACACAAATGACCGCAATTAAAGTCAAGACACTCCCACATGGCCCTCATTTTCTTCCATATAGACACTCATCATAACCTCTGGCTAGAGGTTTCCATGAGGGGCACAGCCCAAGACAGTGTCCAAAATAAGCTCCCTTGCATCCATTTGCCTAAAGTCAGTGTGGCCGGGACATCCTTCCTGTGAACCAGGAGTGTTCAAAGAGGCCTGCCGTTAATATTGCTCTTATTCTCGATTTTGAGGCCTACTGACTGTGGGGTTTAGATTCTTTATGTTAATTGGAGTCATGAGAAAACCCAAGAACCTATGGTCTAGTGTCTGCAGGGCTTTGAAGAACTCATTTGACGCAAAGGATCTGTATTCTCAATGATGGAAGTCAGAAACCTTACAGAGGAAGGTGAGAGACTTCATCCAAAATTACTGCTCTTTTGGCTTTTTGATTTGGATGCACACATGGGATTTTTCTTTAGATCCATCAGGTGCTGAGAATCTAAGCCACAGCCTCACACAGGGCCAAGAGGCTGATTCAGACACATCCCTTTCCAAAGCAATTAAGAAAGAGCCACAGGTAATGTCCATACATTTCCATTTGAAAACTGTTTTCTTCAGGCTTCAAAAAGGCATAGCCTGAGGCAAAGACCTTCCTGACATTCAGGGCAACAGAAGGATATGTAAGCAAAAGGCCCAAAGCGGGGTTTCTCCACTGAGACTTTCCTGGTCACACTGATATCTGAGTTTTCTGAGATGCTCATCATTTCCTTCAGCTCTCTAGTGCATGGCCGTATCACAGAGCGTGGAGGTGGTACATATCTTGGACACAATACCATGAGCGTATTCTGGAGATTGCCCATAGTTCAGGTAGAGAACAGGAACTTAAGAAGATATTAGGTGTTGCCCATCCATTAGGCAAGCCGCAGACAATTCATAAATTGGGCAGAATGAATGCTGGGAAGATTTCTACTAGAAAGGACACATGTATTTATGCATTCTCTTTTCTATTGTCTACAACCATGGACACAGTGGGATACACAGACATAGAAAGACTAGCCTTGTCAAACGACTTACTAGAATCGGTTCACACCAAACCAAACAAACCGACTTTCTTACCTATTCTCAGAACATGAGACAAAACCACAAACAAATACCCACACCCACACCCACACAGACCCCCAAGTACGTCTGTGACAATATGGAGTGTCGTTTGATAGTGGGCCATAATAAATTCCCTCATAATGGGCTGTCCTGTCTCAGATCTAGTCTCTGTGGCAAACTTTGTGAAGCTGTAAGGAGCCAGTGGTGAGCCACTATCTGCTTTCTCAGGAAAGGCCCCTCTTCAGACCTTCCTGGCATTTGGCCATCCTCACATAAGTAGGTACCAAGAAAGACTGACTCTGTCTTTGGTAAATCCGAAAAATTTTGACCACTGGGACTGGGACTGGGACTGGCTCTGGATGCCTGGCTACCTGGATCCCAAGTTCAGAGAATGCCATCACCAAGGAAGTGAGGTGAGGTCACTTCCTTCAGGAACTGAATGAAGTCCCTACCTTGGCAACCACTTTGTCCTAACAGTTGCTTCCAAGGGTCCCATGAGATGGAGGCTGCACCTACTTACTCTGACATTTTCACAAGTTAGAATGGTATACAACCATAGGCACCCAGGAACAGCTCTCCACACAGGCCTGGTTTGCTGCATCTTCTTTACATTAAGAAGAGAGAGGCTGATTCCGACACAACCCTTCATCCTGACCAGGTTGTTTGCCATGGAAGATGACTTTTGCTCTCTGAGGTCCTTAATAGCTGCCTACATCTTCTCCAGGGATCATTTCTTTAATGACCTTTGAGGTTCTCAGCAGGTGAAAGATCCCTTAATTTCTGTCTTGTAAGACCAACTCTGTCCCTGCTCTTCTGTAAAGTTAGATTGAGGGAAGAGTGTATGGTTAGGGTTAATAACATGTTCAATCTGTGTTAGGAACTATTCTGCTCGATGAATAATGTTATTGGGAACCTACAATATTTATAAAAATATGTAGGTGAAATATATGTATGAAAACAGAAATCTAAGATTTGAAGCCCTGAAGGGCATTGGGCCCTTCATTGGGATACTTAGTGTTTACTTACTTTCTGCACAGATGTCTCAGATAAATCCATATACAATGGCATAGGACCTTGTACATTGGATGATTGAATGTGGAAGAGAACATCGAGTCAAAATGGGATAGTAGGTAAGATTAGGAAGATAGTTGGTAGGTTTTGGAAGGAGAGTGAGTATAGGATTTGGAAAAAAAAAACTTCTTTAGCAATAGGGTTTCTGTTACAGGGTGAAGGTAAATGTCAGCACATATGAAGATTCAGTCACAACGATGAACTTTGGAAAATATGTAGGAAATCAGATAATAACAGAGACATTACAAAATAAGGGAAAGTATAAAGTGAGTGATAGGATTAGACATTTTGAACAGGGTTGAGTTTGACTATATAATCTTAGGAAGAAACAAATATGTAGTCACCAATAGGATTGACATTTGAGAGTATTAGGCAATGTGGACATGGATGTTTTTAGTAATCCCTGTTCACTTTCCTTTTAGGCTTTGGTACAATCATAAGTGTGACCTTTGCATTTTGTGTCCAGAATATTACTGTGATAAAATGTATAAGTAGATCGTGTGACATGAGTATTTCTTCCAGCATTTCTGGGAGCAATGTTTTGAAGTCCTATAAATTAGTATTGGTGGTACAAAGAGGTATACACTGTGTCTATGAATATAGAGATAGTGCATGAATAGACCACATTGTGAATAAATAATATAACTGGTCCCACTTTAAATAATAGATTGAATTGATATCTGAAAATATATAAGAAATCTTATATCGATATACCATCATTCATTCCAACCAGCAATAATTCTAATGGTAATATTAGGGTTATGGTTTATCACGAAGTGTCTTTGAGTTTTGCTTCAAAAGTGATCATGGAAATTCAAAATAATGTGTTTGGAAAGAAGTCTCATGAAAAGACCCATCAAAAACATGGAGGAACACACGTGTTCTGTAGAATAATGTGATTGAAAGTGAACAAAATGCCTATAAATTTGCAAAGTTTTGGATGAAATATATTTGCTATGATGAGCATAAACTGAAGAAATAGTAATGTACCAGTGTTGAATAAAATAAATGTCAAAATGCACAACATGTCCCATAGGAATCTACTTGCATTGATGTTAAACTGGTTCAGTTACTGTGGAAATATTAGGATTTGTATGCACCATTCACTGAAGATATTTTTCAGTACTAGGAAACAAATATGTATTTCAGGTGAATGAATAATTTTGAGAATACTCTTGTGAAATTTTGATTATAAATATACATACTTGAATATGAATGAGTTTAGGGAGTGTATAACAAGATATATATTTCATATTTTGAAAAATCTGGAGAGTGTGTGTATATATATATATATATATATATATATATATATATATATATATATATATATATATACATACACAAACACACAGACATTAAAAATAGCATAATATATTCCAATTGAAATTCACCATGAAATATATGTCATCTACAGATCCAAATATATTTATTTTATTGAATATAGATTTATGTATAATGTTGTTCAACAAGGAAGCTCACTCATAGATTGAATTTTCAGTTCCAACAGCGTTTAGGAGGAGTGATCTCTTACAATTTGTATCTGCCAAGTCAGTCACCTCACAAGAATGTACGTGTGGTATCAGGTAAGATTCTATAATTGCATGTAAAAATATATGTGCTGAATAGGCTACAGAGAAAGGGATGCCTTGACATTACAATCACCGAGACTAAGGCACAATTAGAGGAGAAGAGTTAGAAAATCTGTGAATAAATATCTGGAATGGAATGTGCTCAGGAGTTCACAACCTTGAAGACGGTAGAGGAGATTTCAAAAGTAAGGGACAGGGAAAACAGTCCACAAACATGGAGCTCTGGTTCCCTAAATCCTTCTTGAGAAACTGACTCTGAGTTTGGGCACTTGAAATATATGTTGTTGTCGGGAGATTTAGCTTCCATTGTAGTGAGACAATCAAAGCTGTGTCTGCATCTATGTTACCTGGAGGACATGGTTTCTTATTTTCCACTGAATATGTGGCAGCAGTGCTGAATTCTCTTTTGTAGGTAAACTGTGGCAACTGGGGGATAAGTGTATCCACATGTGGACTGTGAGGCCATTTGGTCATCCTCCACTTTTCGTGGTGTTTCTTGCTGCTGCACTGGGATTTTGGTATTTGCTTCATGATATACAAAGAATTCAACAGTTACCCGGTGCGTGAGTGAGTTCAGTCACTTTTGTTAGGTCAGGGTCTGCAGGGGAATGCACCAACCAGGCTTATATCCCACATGACTTTCCCCCTTGACCATAGCAACCTGATTCTAAACATTGCCCTGAATCCTGTCCATATGACAAGATGCCTTTACATACAAGGGTCTGCTGGCTGCACCATGTCAGTCACAAGCCATTTGGAAGCCAATGGAAGATCCACATGGCCCCACCACAGTTGTTTTATTACACACCTGCCCACCACTGCTGTAGGCCCACTCCTCAGCAGGCTCCAACTTCCTGGTATCTCTGTTCTGAACCATTTTCATGAAAACCAGTCAATCAAAGCACTGTCTTGTAATCTCATGATCAGCCACAGGATATCCAAAGATTCTCCAGTGCCACCTGGTCATGGGAAGTTTCAAAATTTCTTGGTATTTATCTAGCCATTTTTCAAGGTTGAAGTTGGAGGCACTGTGTGTTTCATTTCATTCTGGAACTATTACATGGTTAGGAAGCTCATTTCAATGAAATCTCTGGAGAAGTCTCACAGGCAAGGCTTCCCAAACAGTGGCCAAATGATCACATGAATCCAGGCCCATTAGGATCTACATTGTGACATCCATGTGTGTTTTGACTCTCATATATTGCTGCCAAGTCTTTCAGAATAAAATCATGTGGTAACCTGGCTGAGATTCCCAGTGCTCTGTGAACAGCCACCCTGGGCCTAGATCTCATTTTCCAAGGGTGACTCTCATGTGAATCCTCCTAAAATCCCAACACCATTCATGGCAATACTTCTCTGAGGTGAGGTCCACAACTCAGTCTCTAAGGGGAATCACAACAGAGTTCAAGCCAAGGTGGATCCAGTCATCCCTTCCAACGCCCACACATGACCACAATTAAAACCAAAACACTCCCACATGGCCCTCATCTTCTTCCATATGGACACTCATCATTACCTCTGGCTTGAGGTTTCCATGAGGGGCACAGCCCAAGACAGTGTCCAAAATAACCTCCATTGCCCCTCATTTGCCTAAAGTCAGGGTGGCCTGGACATTCGTCCGGGGAACCAGGAGTGAGCAAATAGGCCTGCTGTTAATATTGCTTTGCTCCTTCATTTTGAGGCCTACTGACTGTCAGGTATAGATTCTTTATGTGATTTGGATTCTGGAGAAAACCCAAGCACCTATGGGATAGCCTCTAAAGGGCTTTGAAGAACTCATTTGATCCAAAGGTTCCTATTCTCACTTGAAGGAGGTAAGGAACCTTACAGGGGAAGGCGAGAGACTTCTTCCATAATGACTGCTCTTTTGGCCAATTTAGTTTTGGATGCAAACATGGGATTTTCTTTACATCCATCATGTGCTGAGAATCTAAGCCAAAGCCTAACACAGGACCTAGAGCCTGATTCAGACATATCCCTTTCCAATGCAATTAAGCAAAGAGTCACAGGTGATCCCCATTGATTTCCATTTGAAAACTGTTTTCTTTAGGCTTCCCAAAGGGGTGGCCAGAGGCAAAAAGCTTCCTGACATTGAGGGCAACAGAACAATAGGTACCAAAGCAGTATTTCTCCACTGAGACTTTCCTGATCACACTGATATCTAAGTTTTCTGAGATGCTTGCCATTCCCTTCAGCTATCCAGTACATGGCCATGTCACAGATCTTGGTGGTGGTACACATCTTGGACACAAAACCATGAGCCTATTCTGGAAAGTGGCCAGAAATCAGAAAGAAAACAGGAACTTAGGAAGATATCAGTGGTTGCCCATCGATAATGCAAGCCACAGTCCATTCATAAATGGGAAGTATGAATCCGGGGAAGCTTTCTACTAGACAGGACACATCCATTGAAGCATTCTCTTTTCTAATGTCTACAACCCCTGACAGAGTGGGATACACAGACCTAGAAACACTTGCCTTTTCAAACGACTTACTAGAATCAATTAACTCCAAACCAAACAAACTGCCTTTCTTACCTATTCTCAGAACATGAGACAAAACCACAAACCCACATCCACACCCACAAATGCACCTCCTTCCCCCAAGTAGGTCTGTGACTATCCGGAGTGTCCTCTGACTGGTGGGCCATACTATGTTTCCATGAAATGGCCTGTTCTGTCTCAGATCTGTTCTCCTTGTCCAACTCTGTGATGTTGACAGAAGCCAGCGGTGAGCCACAACCTGGTTTCTCAGGAAAGGGCCCTCTTCAGAGCTTTACTCGCATTTGGCCATCCTCACATCAGTAGGTACCAAGAAAGATTGACTCTGTCCTTGGTAAATCCAAACAAGTGAGATCACTGGGACTGGGACTGGGACTGACTCTGGGTGCCTGGCTTCCTGGACCACATGTTCAGAGATTTCGAACACCAAGGAAATGACGTGAGGTCACTTCCTTCAGGAACTGAATGAGGTCACTGCCTTGGCAAACACATTGTCCTAATAGTTGCTTCCAAAGGCCCCATTAGATGGAGGCTGCCCCTAGTTCCTGTGACACTTTCACAAGTTAGAATGGTATATCATCCATAGGCACTCCAGAACAGCTCTCCACACTGGCCTGTTTTGGTCCATCTTCTCTACACTAAGAAGAGAGAGGCAGATTCAGACACATCCCTTCATCCTGACCAGGTCGTTGGCCATGGAAGGTGACTCTTACTCTCTCAGGTCTTTCATAGCTGCCTACATCTTCTACAGGGATCATTTCTGCATGGACGTTTGAGGTTCTCAGCAGGAGGAAGATCCCCTAAATTTCTGTATTGTAAGACCAACTCTTTCCCTGCTCTTCTGTAAAGTTAGATTGAGGGAACAGTGTATGGTTAGGGTTAATAACATGTTCGATTTGGGTTAGGAATTGTTCTGCTGTATGAATAATGTTATTGGGAACCTGCGATATTTATAAGACTATAGAGGTGAAATATAAGTATGAAAACAGAAATCTAGGAACGATTGGAAGCCCAGAAGGTCATTGGGCACTTGATTGGTATACATAGCTTTGAATTACATTCTGCACAGATGTTTCAGTTAAATAGATAATCATGGTAATAGGACCTTGTACATTGGATCATTGAATATAGAAGAGAACATCCACTCAAACTGGGATAGTTGGTAGGATAAGGAAGATAGTTGGTAGGTTTCAAAAGAAGACTGAGTAAAGCATTTGGACCAAAAGTTCTTTAGCAATAGGGATTCAGTGAGAGAGTGAATGTCAATGTCAGCACATGTGAAGAGTCATTCACAATGATGAACTGGAGAAAAGGTGTAGGAAAGCATTTATCAATAGAGACATTAGGAAATCAGGAAAAGTTCAAAGTGTGTGATAGGAAAATACATTTTTAACAGGGTTGAGGTTGAATATATAATGTTAGGAAGAAACAAATATGTAGTCACCAATAGCAATGATATTTGAGAGTGTTAGGGAACAAGGACATGGATGATGTTAGTAATGCATGGTCACATTCAATTTAGGCTTTGGTACAATCATAAGTGTGACCCTTGTATTTTGTGTCTGGAATATTACTGAGATAAATATATATGTATATCAGGTGAGTAGAAAATTCATGATGAAATATATATCATCTACAGATCCAAAAATATTCATTTTACTTAACATGGATATATAGGTGAAATATAAGTATAAAAACAGAAATCTAAGTAAGATTTGAAGCTCAGACGTGCATTGGGCAATTGATTGGGATACATAGCATTGAATTACGTTCTGCATATATATCTCAGATAAATCGATAAACAATGGCATATGACATTGTACCTTAGATGATTGAATGTAGAAGAGAACATCCACTCAAAAAGGGATAGTCGATAGAATCAGGAAGATAGTCAGTATGCTTTGGAAGAAGAGTGAGTATAGGATTTGGACCAAAGTTCATTAGCAATAGGGTTTCGGTTAGAGAGTGAATGTCAATGTCAGCACATTTGAAGGGTCAGTCACAATGTTGAACTGGGGAAAATATGTAGGAAAGCAGATATCAATAGAGACATTAGGAAATCAGGCAAAGTATAAAGTGAGTAAAAAAAATAGACATTTTCAACAGTTTTGAGATTGAATATATAATCTTAGAAAGAAACAAATATGTAGTCACCAATAGGATTGACATTTGAGAGCATTAGGCAACCTGGACATGGATGTTTTTAGTAATACATGTTCAGTTCCCTTTTAGGCTTTGGTACAATCATACGTGTGACTTTTGCATTTTGTGTCCTGAATATTACTATGATAACATGCATATGTAGAATCAGTTGACATGAGTATTTCTTCCACCATTTCTGGGAGCAATATTTTGAAGACGTATAAATTAGTATTGGGTGTACAAAGAGGTGTACCCTGTGTCTATCAATATAGAGGTAATGCATGAATAGACCATACTGTGACCAAATAATATAACTGGTTCCACTTTAAATAATGGATTGAATGGATACCTTTAACTAAGTAAGAAATCTTATATTGATATACAATCATTCTTTCCCACCACTTAGACATGTAATGGTAATATTAGGGTTATGGTTTATCATGACGGGTGTGTGAGTTTTGCTTCAAAAGTGATAATGGAAATCGAGAATAATGTGTTTGGAAAAAAGTCTCATGAAAAGAGCAGTCAAGAAACATGGAGGAATACATGTGTTCTGTAGCAGGAAGTGATTGAAAGTAAAAAATTATAAATTATCTAAATTGTGGATGAAATATGCATCCTATTATGTGCATAAACTGGAGAAATAGTAATATACCAGTGTTGAATAAAAATGAACGTCAAAATACACATTATATCCCATAGGAATATTCTTGCATTGATGTTAAACTGAGTCAGTTACTGTAGAAATATTAGAATTTTTTTTGGTGTTATAATACAATTTATTTTAGCACTAGCATGCCACAGAAGGTAGAGGGAAGAGCAATGGATTTTCAGTTATAGCATTAATTATCTAACATTAAATGACTACTTTGGGGAGTGTAGAAATTACATAAGGCTATATAACATTTTTTTTTATTTAACATTCATAAAACCTTGGAAGTATGGTAATATTTCTAGTTTTTCATTTTTTATTTTTTCAGTTTGTGATAGACCTTCATTTTATTTATTTGTATCTGGTGCTGAGAATATAACCCAGAGCCTCACAAATGGTAGACAAGCATGATACCACTGAGCCACAAACCCAGCCCCTCCACTTTTATCTTATCATCAAACACTCCTCTCCCTCTTCTTTTCTCACTTTCTTCCTCATTTTCTTCCTTCTTTCTCTTCCTTTTTCATTATCCCTCCATATGTATTTTTCTCTCATGTCATTACAAACAGTAGTATGCTATGAAATTTACATTTAAGACAGTTTTTTATGGTCATTCTTTTTTCTTGAGAAAATTTAAAAATTATAATCACCTGATAGATATATTACAATACATTAATTATACATATTATCTATATTCATGCATATGTATTACATATGTTATATATATATATATATATATATATATATTATATATATATATTTAAAAGTACTTTGATTAGCCTGTTTGAAATAATATAGACAAAATCTTTCTTAATTCTCAAGTCTTCCAGAATTAACATCTTACAGTGAAAATCAAATAAACATATTTAAGTAAAAGGGTATCATTCTTATTTATCAATACTGTGTCCATTATATTACTGTGATAAAATGTATATGTACATCAGGTGACATTAGTATTTCTTCCACCATTTTGGGGAGCAAAATTTTGAAAACTTATAAATTAGTACTGAGGATACAAATTGTTGTAACCTGTGTTGATGAATCTAGAGATGATGCATGAATAGACAATATTGTGAATAAATTATATAACTATTTCCAACTTTAAATAATGGATTGAATTGATATCTGAAAATATATAGCAAATCTTATATTGATATACATACATTCATTCCAACCAGTTATATATCTAATGGTAATATTAGGGTTACGGTTTATCATGAAGAGTGTGAGTTTTGCTTCAAAAATGATTATGGAATCGAAAATAATGTGTTTAGAAAGAAGTCTAGTGAATAGACCATAAAGAAACATGGAGTAATATATGTGTTCTCAAGGAGAAAGTGATTGAAATTGAGCCAAATGTCTATAAATTTGTGTACTTGTAGATGTAAGATATATCCTATGATTTCCATAAACTGAAGAAATAGTAATGTACCAGTGTTGAATAAAAATGAACTTCAAAATACACATCATGTCCCATAGGAATCTACTTGCATTGATGTTAAACTGGGTCAGTTACTGTAGAAATATTAGGATTTGTAAGCACCATTCATTGAAGTTAGTTTTCAGTACTAGGAAAGAAATATGTATTTCAGGTGGTTGAATATTTCTGAGAATAATCTTGTGAAAAGTTGATAATAAATCCACATACAGGAACATGAATGAATTTAGGGAGTGTTTAATAATACACATATGTTTCATGTTTTGAGGAAAAAAAAAAAAAAATATATATATATATATATATATATATATATATATATATATATATATATATATATATCTCATGGAGAAATATTACAAAGAAAATTTGACAAGATTTATGACACATACCCTTGATTAAGCAGAAGGCAAATCAAAGTATACACCATGCCTCCTATGGAAGGCCTGTATTTCTTTTCGGTTAGGTTTCTTTTTATCCATCATATTAGGATTAGTTTTCAGATTCTAGTCGGGTATGTGTTAGTGTCAGGGATCAGTATTTAAAATGCAAAATAGGAAAATGAATCTAATGTGTATGCAAGTATGTGCTACACAAAAATCTTGCCACTCTCATCCAGAACAATTCCTTGACATTAACTTCACTCCAAGTGAGACCCAATTAGTGGTGAGGAGTTCGAAAACCTGTGATTACATATGTGGAACTGAAAATGCTCAGGAGTTCACAACATTCGATGTGTTAGAACAGTTTCCAAAAGTAAGGGAGAGGTTAAAAACTGCACAAACATGGAGCTCTGCTGGCCTAAAGACTTCTTGAGAAACTTCCTCTGAGGTTGGGCACATGAAATATATGTAGTTGTCAGAAGATTTAGCTTCATTTGTAGTGACACCATCAAATCTGGATCTGCATCTATGTGACCTGGAGAAAATGGTTCCTTATTTTCTAATGAACATGAGGAAGGAGTTCTGAATTCTCCCTTTGTAGGTAAACTGTGGTCACTGGTAGTTAAGTGTCTCCCCTTGTGGTCTGTGAAACCATTTGGTCATCATCCTCCATTTTCGTGGTGTTTCTTACTGTGGCACTGGGAGTTTGGTATTGGCTTAATGAAATACAAGTAGTTCAACAAGGACACAGTGCTGGAGGGAGTTCTGTCACGTGTGGTTGGTCAGGGTCTCCAGGAGAATGTTCAAAACAGGGGTCTATCCCACATAGCTTTCCCCCTTGACTATAGCAACCGGATTCTGAACATTGCCCTCAAAGCTCTCAATATAACAAGATGCCTATACATATAACTATCTGTGGCCTGCACCATGTCAGTCACAAGTCTTTTGAAACCAATGGCAGATCCACGTGGTAAAACCACAGGTATTTATTCAGAAACCTATAGTCCACTGCTCTACACCCACTACTCAGGAGGCTCCAACTCACTAGCATCTCTGTTCTACAACATTTTCATGAAACCCAGTCAATCAAGGCACTGTCTGGTACACTCATGATCAGCAATAGAACATCCAAAGGTTCTCCAGGGCCACCTGGTAATGAAAATTTCAAAAAAATTCATGGTATTTATCTAGCCATTTTTCAAGGATGAAGTTGGAGGCACTGTGGGTATCAATTCATTCAGGAACCATTACATGGTGAGGAAGCTGATTTCAATGAAAGCTCTGCAGAACTCTTTAAGGCAAGGCTTCCCAAAGAGTGGCCAAAAGGTCACATGAAGCCAGGCCCATTGAGGTCTTGAATGTGAGGTTCATGTGTGTTTTGACTCTCAACTATGGCTGCCAAGTCTTTCACAAAAAAATAATGTGATATCCTGGCTGAGATTCTCAGTGCTCTGTGGAAAGCCATCTTGGGCCTATATCTCAGTTTCCAAGGGCAATGCTCATGCGTGGCCTCCTGTTTTCCCAACACAATTCATGGCAATACTTTTCTGAGGTCAGTTCCAGAACTCAGTCTCTAAGAGGAATCACAGCAGAGTTCAAGCCCATGTGGACCCAGTCATCTCTTTCAACCGCCACACAAATGACCACAATTAAAACCACAAGACTCCTACATGGCACTCATCTTCTTCCATAAAGACACTCATCATAACATCTGGCTGGAGGTTGCCATGAGGGGCACAGCCAAAAACAGTGTCCAAAATAAGCTCCCTTGCCCCTCATTTGCCTAAAGTCAGGGTGGCTTTGACACCCTTGTTGTGAACCAGAAGTAATCTGTAAGTGTAAAAGAAATTGAAATTAATGTGTAAAATTTAAAGTTTAAAAGACTGGGTGTTGCAAAGTTTCTAAGCTGCAAGGTCTGAGTTAAAATGTAAAGGACCAGGTATTGTTACGTTCCTATGCTATACACAAAACCTGAAATTCCTGTAGCTTGTAGGACAATTCCCGGACTGCCCAGTAAATTTTCCCCTGACTGCCTGATTGTTTAATAACCTAGTACCCTTTGTGGCCTGGCACATAGGCATCACAGGGCCTAAACCAATCAGTTTCAATGTGTACCCCACTTTAGAACTGACCTATCACTCCTGCCAGACCTGTTCCCACCAAAGAATGAGCTAATCATCTTTGGAATTGTTGTTTGATTTTCCCGTGGTGTATGATGATTTTTTAAAAGAGACTGTGATGTATGTAAAGTCCCGCCCTCCCCAAAAAGTGTACTTAAGCACTGCTCAACTCCTGCTTGTGGCTCTGGGCTGCTCTCCCTTCTTGAGTGAGCACGGAGCCCCAGCATGATGGATTGGAACTCAATAAATGCTTTTTGCTGTTGCATGATCCGCGGTCTCTTGGTGGTCTCTTCCTCCGACATTCGCTGAACCCTTAATTTTGGTGAGTTGGCCGGGAATCGTGCAGCACCGAACAAGGAGATCCCAACGGACCCCTCTGAGGGTAAGAAAGGCGCCTCTTTCCATTTTTCCTTGTGATCGCTCAGAGCTTTTTGTTCAGGTTTGGTTTTTCGGTTTTCGGTTTGGGTTGGCAGAGTGGCTGCCAGCAGAGCGTGTAAGTTCCCCCTGGCAGTGGTGGACAAACGTGTCCTAAAGCCACTGGCCACGTTCTTGCAAGGGACACCTTGAAGGACTCGGGGAGGGACAGATGTGATCTCATTAGGTGAGAAGATATGGAAGTGCCCTCATTAGGTGAGGAGGGACAGATGAGCCCTCATTAAGTGACTCTGTTGCAAACCCATCAGGTCTTGCTGGCTACTTTTTTCTCTCAGGTTGAATTCACTGTCTGTCTTTGTGGTGTAACTCATCAGGTTATGCCAGTTACTGGGTTCTAATCTTTACTTCTGAACTCGTGTTAAACGTTAACTGTGTGCCCGTGTTTGTGTTACGTTTGTTTTGTCCTTGTCTCTGTTTGAGTAACTCTCATTATGGGACAAAGCCATTCCATGCCTCTGTCCCTGAAGTCTTTCCTGGTCGCTGCCTCCAATCTGACCCCTTTGCCCACAATCCTATAACTCAAACCTTCTGCTCCTCCCCCTCTTCCCTCCATTCTCCCTGAGTCACAAGATTGTTGATCTTGGGGTTGTGAACAAACGGGAGCTGCATGATGGTCTTTGTGTGTCTTTTTGTCTGTGTTTCTGTTAAATGTGATGGCATTGTTTGGACCGATGCAGAGTCCCGAGTTCCAACCTGCCTTAGATGTGTGGAAATAACTTTAGCTAAAATTTAACCTAAAGCTTCTTCTGTGAGGGACCAAAAGTCAATAGAACCACCAGCTTTTCTGTTCTCACCTTTTACACCTCTCTTAGCTGTGTTTTAAAGAACTTTGATAAACTTTTCTTCTCTTTGTTAAGCGAGATTAGGGAAGCAGTGATTTCTTTTCTTCCCATAGTTGGCTTGAGCACGCCCACAGCAGAAGGAAATGCCTGGGGTCTAAGAACATTGATATCTCGCTTAAACTTTTCTCAAAACCCTATCCTCATTATTAAATTGTTATTAATTGGCTTTGGGGATGGGAACCAAACCTTCAGTCATAAATTTTGACACACCAGTGGGGACTTTCAATGAACCACACTCTGCCCTCTTGGGGAAGCCTAGCACTCAAAACAATTGCAAGCAGAGGATGAATTTTTTGGAAGCTGACTACTGAAAAGGTGGGAGATATAGAATATGCCTGGTGCCTGGGGTCAAACCACCAGAAGGACTAATCCTGTAAGTAAATGGTGAGGCTAAGGGACTCCCAGCAGGTGCCAGAGCCATTTTGCTGTGGGGAACTCCCTTATTCCTTACCTGCACTTTAAGGATTGCTCCACCTCTGTTTACTTAACAAAAGGGACCATGAATGCAGTAATATGTTGATATTTTAGATTGTTTCTTGGGGATGATCTTGGCTGAAATTGTATTTAAAAGATGATATTTTTAATTGTAACAATCTGGTATCTGAATGGGTTTCTAAAGCATTGCACTATCTTACAGATAAAAGTTGGGTTTAAACAAGAGTTTAGTTTGATTTAAGATAGCTGATGCTAGAAAACTTAAATACTTCGGATAAAAAAATAATTAAAGAGTTTTAATTTTGAACTAGGTAGCCTGAGAAAATTTCACTAGATATACCAGTGCATTAACTTGGGCAAAGATAATAAATTATGATATGATATCTGTTCCCTTCAATGTGTAAGATTTTTTAAAAAACGTGCTAAATTAAAACGTTGGTCTGGCTTAGTGAAATGACATTAATTAGCAACAGTCTTGGAAATTTTTAAAACTTAATTTTTGATACAAATGGTAGTCTGTGGTTGTTTTTAAATTTTTTTTCAAGAAATTTAATGTAGCTTACTACTACTTTAGAAACTTCAGAACAAAGAAAGTGGCTTAATGATCCTAGAGAAACTTCTTATGATGGTGGCTTTAATATTATCAAAAAATGATCATATTTTCAGTTTTTTGTGGTGAGGCTAAGGGACTCAAGATTTTCTAGTGTAGAAAAACATAAAGATATAAAATTTTGAGAATTACATCTTAAACTTGCATCATAATTTTCAACATTCAAACCTGGAAATTATGACTTATAGCTAAAATGCCTTAGGCATGAGGTTTCTGCTCAGAACTCCAGGCTTTACAGTTTTCAAGTCCTCAGCCAGGACTTAAGTTGATATGCAAATAAAAGAATCCTGCAGCACTCAGCAGGAGACAGATAAAAAGGAGTAAAAGTATCTTTTTACCTGAACTCAAACTAGATCCAAACAAAAAGTACATTATATGGTATTTACTAATTACTGGCCAGTCATCTTTTTTGGCACTCTTGCTTTTTCTTAGATTCTGTATTTTTTATTTTTGAGCTCATGATCTTGATCCTGCAGATGGGTTAATGTTTTCTGATCAGTTCTATTTTTGATCAACTGTGGAGTTTTTGAACATTGCAATGGATATTTCAATTGAAAAAGCTACAAGGCCTTCACTATTGTGTTATGTGTTACACTTGTGTTACGTGTTGTATGTTGGTATGTCTGTATGTGTGTATGTCCATATATCATGCAGTGATATGACAATTGACAGATGAGGAGCGCTCATAAAATATTTAAAAATTGATATAAATATCTTGGATTCACGTGATTCAAATGGTTCAATTCAAATTGGGTAAACAGATAAAAATAAAGATGTCTTTAGAATTAGGCCTATAAGTTTTCTAGGTGTACAAACAGGCCCTAATAAAATGTTGATGTCTACAAAATAATCTGCTTAAATTCAGAAATTTATAAGTATTGTTTCAAAATGTGAACAGAAAGAGGTTCACAGATGGAAAAGAGGAACTAAAAGTTTCTAGATATAGATTTAATAGAGGGAAAATGTGTTTCTCGATAAGAGAGTCTATATGATTAAGTAATTAAAATGGTTTAAGTAAATAATAAAAAGGTTTGTGTAAGTTGGTTATATGTGTAAGTTTTGAGCAAGTAATCTTAAAAAATTAAACAGCTGGTTAAACAATACTGTTTTTATAAAATTATGCCAGGTTATTTCTTTAAAAAGCTAAACTTGGTTAATACAAAAACATCAATGTAATTGTGGTGTTAATGTGTTCATATCTTCCAGGTATACAAGTGTGTAAGGTAGAAGCTTCAAAAGAGCATTGTATCATGCTGTGTTCTAAGGTTGTATGGTAATTCTAGGCTTAAAATAAAAACATGTTGGAGATTTATGTGTATCATTTGTGTTGTATAATTGGACTTGTTATCAAAAAGATATGTACAGTTACATGTTACTTTTTACACTTAGATACAATTTAAAAGTATTTTTAAGTTAAGTAGAGCATAATCTCTGTGAAGGTTTTATTGTAAAACACAAAGGCAATGCCCATTCATTTCCATGTGAAAACTGTTTTCTTCAGGCTTCAGGAAGGAGTAGCCTGAGGAAAAGACATTCCTGATATTCAGGGCAACATAACAATAGGTAATCAAAAGGCCCAAAGCAGGGTTTCTCCACTGAGACTTTACTGGTCACACTGATATCAGAGTTTTCTGAGATGCTTGCCATTCCCTTCAGCTATCCAGTACATGGCCATGTCACAGAGCTTGGAAGTGGTACATATCTTGTACACAAAACCATGAGCCTATTTTGGAGAGTGGCCAGAATTCAGGAAGGATACAGGAACGTAAGAAAATAGTAGGTGTTGCCCAATGATAAGGCAAGCCACAGTCCATTGATAAAATGGGCAGGATGAATGCTTGGAAGTTTTCTCTTTGACAGAACACACCCATTGAGGCATTCTCTTTTCTAATGTCTACAACCATGGACACAGTGGGATACACAGACATAGAAACACTCGCCTTGTCAAAGGACTAACTAGAAACAGTTCACTCCAAACCAAACAAACCCCCTTTCCTAACTATTCTCAGAACATGAGAAAAAACCACAATCCCACTCAAACACCCACAAAGTCACTTCCTTCCCCCAAGTAGGTCTGAAACTATCCAGAGTGTCCTCTGACTGGAGGGCCATACTATGTTCCCCAGAAATGGCCAGTCCTGTCTCAGATCTGGTCTCCTGGGTCAACTCTGTGAAGTGGTCAGGAGACAGCAGTGAACCTCTACCTTCTTTCTCCGGAAGGGCCCGTCTTCAGAACTTTCCTGGAATTTGGCCATCCTCACATCACTAGGTACCACAAAAGACTGACTCTGTCCTTGGTAAATCCAAACAAGTGAGACCACTGTGACTGGAGCTTGGACTGGGTCTGGATTCCTGGCTTCCTGGTACCCAAATTCGGAGAGTTCCATCAACAAGGATGTGAGGTGAGGTCACTTCCTTCAGGAACTGAATGTGGTCACTGCCTTTGCAACCACTTTGTCCTAAAATTTGCTTCCTAGGGTCTCATAATATGGAGGATGCCCCTACTTCCTGTGACACTTTCACAAGTTCGAATGGTATAGAAACCATAGGCACCTGGGAACAGCTCTCCACACAGGCCTAGTATGGTCAAACTTCCCTATATTAAGAAAAGAGAGGATGATTCAGACACATGCTTTCAACCTGACCGAGTTGTTTGCCATGGAAGATGACTTTTGCTCTCTCAGGCCTTTCATAGCTGCCTGCATCTTCTCCAGGGATCATATCTGCATGGAAATTTGAGGTTGTCAACAGGTGGAAGATCCCCTACACCCCTGTATTGTAAGACCAACTCTGTCCCTGCTCTTCTGTAAAGTTGGATTGAGGGAACAGTGTATAGTTAGGATTAATAACATGTTCGATTTGTGTTAGGAATCATTCTGCTGGATGAATAATGGTATTGGGAACCTGCAATATATATATAAGAATATACAGGTAAAATATAATTATGAAAACTGAAATCTAGGTAAGATTTGAAGACCAGAAAGGCATTGGGCCCGTGATTGGGATACTTAGCTTTGAAGTGTGTTCTGCACAGATGTCTCAGATAAATCAATATACAATGGTATAGGACCTTGTACCTTGGATGATTGATTGTTGAAGAGATCATCCAGTCAAAAAGGGATAGTCGTAGGATTAGGTAAATAGTCGGTAGGTTTAGAAAAAAGAGTGAGTATAGTATTTGGACAAAAAGTTCTTTAGCAATAGGGTTTCGGATAAAGAGTGAATGTAAATGTCAGCACATGTGAAGAATCAGTCACTATGATGAACTGGGGAAAATATGTAGGAAAAGAGATATCAATAGAGACATTAGGAAATTAGACAAAATATAAAGTGAGTGATAGGATTAGACATTTTCAACATGGTTGAGGTTGAATATATAATCTTGGGAAGAAACAAATATGTACTCACCAATAGGATTGACATTTGAGAGAATTAGGCATCCAAGACATGGATGTTTTTAGTAATCCATGTTCACTTTCCATTTAGGCTTTGGAACAATCCTAAGTGTGACCTTTGCATTTTGTGTCCAGAATATTACTGTGATAAAATGTATATGTAGATCAGTTGACAGGAGTATTTCTTCCACCATTTCTGGGAGCAAAATTTTGAAGATATACAAATTATTATTGGGGGTACACAGAGGTGTACCCTGTGTCTATCAACATAGAGATAATGCATGAATAGACCATACTGTGATTAAATAATATAACTGGTTCCACTTTAAATAATGGATTGAATTGATATTTGAAAGTATGCAAGAAATCTTATATCGATATACAATCATTCATTCCCACCAGTTTTACATCTAATGGTAATATTAGGGTTATGGTTTATCATGACGGGTGTGTGAGTTTTGCTTCAAAAATGATAATGGAAATCAAAAATAATGTCTTTGGAAAAAGTCTCATGAAAGGAGCAGTCAAGAAACGTGGAGGAATACATGTGTTCTGAAGCAGGAAGTGATTGAAAGTAAAACAAATGCGTATAAATTTGCTAAATTGTGAATGAAATATACATATTATGATGTGCATAAACTGGAGAAATAGTAATGTACCAGTGTTGAATAAAAATGAACGTCAAAATACAATTATATCCCATGGGAATCTTCTTGCATTTATGTTAAACTGGGTCAGTTACTGTAGAAATATTAGAATTTTTTTGGTATTATAATACAATTTATTTAAGCACTAGCATGCCACAGAATGTCGAGGAAAGAGCAATGGATTTTTAGTTATCGCACTAGTTATCTATCATTAAATGACTATTTTTGGGAGTCTAGAAATTACATAAGGCTATGCAACAATTTTTTTATTTAGCATTCATAAAAACTTGGAATTTTGGTAATATTTCTACTTTTATTTTAATTTTTTCAGTTGTTGATCGACCTCATTTTATTTATTTATATGTTGTGATGAGAATATAACCCAGTGCCTCACACATGCTAGCCAAGCATGTTACCACTGAGCCAGACACCCAGACCCTCCACTTTTATCTTATAATCAAACACTCCTCTCCCTCTTCTTTACTCACTTTCTTCCTCATTTTCCCCCTTCTCTCTCTTCCTTTTTCATTTTCCCTCCATAGGAGTTTTTCTCTCATGTCATTACAAACAGTAATATGCTATGAAATTTACATTTAAGAATGTTTTTTATAGTCATTCTTTTTTCTTGAAGAAAAAAGAAAATTTAATAATTATAATAACCTATAGATATATTACAATACATTTATTATACATATGTATCTATATTCATGCATATGTATTACATATGTTATATATATACATATATATTTAAAAGTACTTTGATTAGCCAGTTAGAAATAATATAGACCAAGTCTTTCTTAATTTTCAAGTCTTCCAGAATTAACATCTTACAGTGAAAATCAAATAAACATATTTAAGTAAACAGGTATCATTCTTATTTATCAATACTTATCATTTAAGTTTTTATATTACATTAAGCTGTAATATGGCATATTAACTCTTATGAATTAGAGAAATTTCATTTGAACAACCTATTATTTGAGGACCATATGCACTGACATTTTAAATGGCTTTCTCGTGATTTTAATTTCTATCAATTGCATATTTATTGCCAAATACTTATATTATTAATTTTCATATTCATGATTGATATAAAGTCAATTGTTTAATTCTTCTTGTAAGTAGTTACTTATTACAGTAGGGACAGTATTAATAATTCTACATCTTTATAAGAAAAATGGTACAAAGATATTTTCATGCAAAATTAAGAATAATCGCATGCTCTAAATGTTTGATTGTTGATACATATAATAAAGAGCTTTTGATGAGTTTCTTCCCCAGTAAAACATAAAATGCAAAGATGTAGTTGGGTATGTATTTCCAAATAAAGATAAGGAAAAATACACATTATCAGCTAGAAACTATCAAATAAAAGATGAAAAGAACAATCCAACACATTGTACGAACTTGTCAGAAGAGGTAGCCTAAGACTAGACCTGGTCCATGACAAAATATTCACGAAAAAAATGAAATATGAAAAATATAGGAAATGATATGAATTTTTCATGAAGGTAGGTGGATTATCCTTTAATCTCAATATATGTTCATTTTTAAAAGCCAGTTTTCTGGTAAAATAAATTTGTGATATTTACAACTACAAAAAACAAACTTTCTGCTTATCAAAATGAATGCATCTCAACTCTTTTTTAGCTGATTTCTTCCCACTCAATTTTAAACCTTTGTTTATTTATTTTTATTGGTTTTTCAAAACATTACAAAGCTCATGATATATCATCTTTCATACATTTGAATCAAATGGGTTATGAACTCCCAATTTTCCCCAAATACGAATTGCAGAATCACATCAGTTACACATTCACATTTTTACATAATGTCATACTAGTGACTGTTGTCCTCTGCTACCTTTATTATTCCCTACTATCCCCCCTCCCCTCCCATCCTATCTTCCCTCTCTTCCTCATCTGCTATTCTTCACTTCTCTCTCTTGTTCCCGCCTTTCCCCTCACAACGTCTTATATGTAATTTTATGTAACAATGAGGGTCTACTACCATTTCCATATGCTTTCCCTTCTCTCTCCCTTTCTCTCTCCCACTCATCTTTGTTTAATATTAATCTTTTCCTCATGCTTTTCCTCACTGTTCTATTCTTAGTTACTCTCTTTTTATCAAAGAAGACATTTGCCATTTTTTTTAAGGATTGGCTAGCTTCTCTTAGCATAATCTGCTTTAATGCCATCCATTTCCCTGCAAATTCTATGATTTTGTCATTTTTTAGTGCTGCATCCATCGTGTATAGATGCCACATTTTTTTATCCATTCATCTATTGAATTGCATCTAGGTTGGTTCCACAGTCTAGCTATTGTGAATTGTGCCACTATGATCATTGATGTGGCAGTATCCCTTTAGTACACTCTTTTAAGATCCTCAGGGAATAGTCCGAGAAGGGCGATAGCTGGTTCAAATGGTGGATCCATTCCTAGCTTTCCCAGGAATTCCCATACTGCTTTCCATGTTGGCCTCACCAATTTGCAGTCCCACAAGCAGTGTACAAGTGTCCCCTTTTCCCCACATCCTCGTAAACACTGGTTGTTTGACTTCATAATGGCTGCCAAACATACTGGAGTGAGATGGTATCTTAGGGTGGGTTTGATTTGCATTTCTCTGACTGCTAGATGTGGTGAGCATTTTTTCATGTACTTGTTGATTGATTGTATGTTCTCCTCGGTGAAGTGTCATTTCAGGTCCTTGCCCCATTTGTTGATTAGGTTATTTGTTATCTTATTGATAGTTTTTTTTGAATTCTTTGTATATTCAGGATATTAGGGCTCTATCTGAAGTGTGAGGGGTAAAAATTTGTTCCCAGGATGTAGGCTCTCTATTTACCTCTCTTATTGTTTCTCTGGCAGAGAAAAAAAAACTTTTTAGTTTAAGTAAGTCTCATTTTTTTATTCTTGTTAATAACTCTTGGGCTATGCGCGTCCTATTAAGAAATTTGGAGCCCGACCCCACAGTATGTAGATCGTAGCCAACTTTTTCTTCTATGAAATGCAGTGTCTCTGATTTTATATCTAGATCCTTGATCCATTTTGAGTTAAATTTTGTGCATGGCGAGAGAAGGGAATTCAGTTTCATTTTGTTGCATATGGATTTCCAATTTTCCCAGCACCATTTGTTGAAGATGCTACCCTTCCTCCATTGCATGCTTTTAGCCCCTTTATCAAATATAAGAAAGTTGTAATTTTGTGGATTGGTTTCTGTGTCCTCTCTTCTGTACCACTGGTCCACCTGCTTTTTTCGGTACCAGTACCATGCTGTTTTTGTTACTACTGCTTTGTAGTACAGTTTGAACTCTGGAATCGCTATACCTCCAGATTCACACTTCCTGCTTAGAGTTGCTTTTGCTATTCTGGGTCTTTTGTTTTTCCATATGAATTTCATGATTGATTTATCTATTTCTACAAGAAATGCCGTTGGGATTTTGATTGGCATTGCATTAAACCTGTAGAGAACTTTGTGTAATATTGCCATTTTTATGTTGTTAGATCTGCCTATTCATGAACAGGGCACATGTTTCCATCTTCTGAGATCTTCTTCTATCTCTCTCTTTAGAGTTCTGTAGTTTTCATTTTATAAATCTTTCACCTCTTTTGTTAGGTTGATTCCCAAGTATCTTATTTTATTTGAGGATATTGTGAATAGAGTGGTTTTCCTCATTTCCATTTCAGAAGTTTTGTTGCTGTTATACAGGAATGCCTTTGATTTATGCGTGTTAATTATATATCCTGCCACATTTCTGAATTCATTTATTAACTCTAGCCATTTCTTTCTAGACATTTTTGTGTCTGTTAAATATATTATCATGTCATCTGCAAATAGTGATACTTTAAATTCTTCTTTTCCTATTTTTATGCCTTTAATTTCTTTGGTCTGTTTAATTGCTCTGGCTAGTATTTCAAAACTAAATTGAATAGAAGTGGTGATAAAGGGCATCCCTGTCTTGTTCCAGATTTTAGAAGGAATGCCTTCAGTTTTTCTCCATTTAGGATGATGCTAGCTGAGGTTTAGCATATATAGCTTTTACAATTTTGAGGTAAGTTCCTGTTATCCCTAGTATTTATAGTGTTTTGAACATAAAGGGATGCAGAACTTTGTCAAGTGCTTTTTCTGCATCTATCGAGATGATCATATGGTTCTTGTCTTTAATTCTATTGATGTGGTGAATGGCATTTATTGATTTTCGTATATTGAACCATCCTTGCATCACGGGGATGAATCCTTCTTGATGATGGTGCACAATTATTTTGATATGCTTTTGTATTTGATTCGTCAGGATTTTATTGAGAATTTTTGCATCCAAGTTCATTAGAGATATTGGTCTGTAGTATTCTTTCTTTGAAGTATCTTTGTCTGGTTTCGGGATCAGGGTGATGTTGGCCTCATAGAATGAATTTGGAAGAGCTCCTTCTTATTCTATTTCTTGAAAAAGCTTGAAAAAATATTGGTTTTAATTCTTCTTTGAAGGTTTTGTAGAAATCCGCTGTATACCCATCCGGTCCAGGGCTTTTTTTTGGTTGGTAGTCTTTTGATTGCCTCTTCTATTTCTTCCTTTGTTATTGGCCTGTTTAAATTGTTTGTGTCTTCCTGACTCAATCTGGGCAGATCGTATGACTTAAGAAATTTATCTATATCTTCACAATATTCTATTTTGTTGGAATATAGTGTTTCAAAATACTTTCTAATTATCTTCTGTATTTCTGTAGTGTCTGTTGTGATATTGCCTTTTTCATCCCATATGTTAGTAATTTGAATTCTCTTTCTTCTTCTTTTCCTTAGCATGGCTAAGGGCCTGTCGATCTTATTTATTTTTTCAAAGAACCAACTTTTACTTTTATCAATTTTTTCAACTTTTTTTTTGTTTCAATTTCATTGATTTCTGCTCTAAATTTAATTATTTCTTGTCTTCTACTACATTTGCTGTTGTTTTGCTCTTCCTTTTCTAGGTTTTTGAGGTATAGTTTAAGTTCATTTATTTGTTGTATTTTTCTTTTTTTGAGGAAAGAACTCCAAGAAATGAATTTCCCTCTTAAAACTGCTTTCATTGTGTCCCATAGATTCCGGTATGTTGTGTCTGTATTGTCATTTGTCTCTAAGAATTTTTTTATCTCCTTCTTTATGTCTTCTGTAACCCATTGATCATTCAGTAGCATGTTGTTCATTTTCCATGTGATGTAGGATTTTTCCTTCTTTCTTTTCTCATTGATTTCCAGTTTCATTCCATTATGATCATATATGGTGCACGGTATAATCTCCATGCCTTTATATTTACTAAGAATTGCCCTATGGCATAATATATGGTGTATCTCTGAGTAGTATCCATGTGCTGCTGAGAAGAACATGTATCCACTTGATGATGGTTGATATATTCTATATATGTCGGTTAAGTCTAGGTTATTGATTGTGTTGTTGAGTTCTATAGTTTCTTTATTCAGTTTTTGTCTAGAGGATCTCTCTAATGCCGAGAGTGGTATGTTGAAGTCACCCATAATTATTGTGTTGTAGTCTATTTGACTCTTGAACTTGAGGAGAGTTTGTTTTATGAACGTTGCACCTCCATTGCTTGGTGCATACAAATTGATAATTGTTTTTTTCTAGTTGGTGGATGATTCCTTTTAACAGAATATAGTGTCATTCTTTATCCCTTTTGATTAACTTAGGTTTGAAGTTGATTTTATTCCATATGAATATGGCAAATCCTTCTTGCTTCCGAGGGCCGTGTGAGTGTTATGATTTTTCCCAACCTTTTACCTTCAGCCTGTGTATGTCTTTTCCTATCATATGAGTCTTCTGAACGCAGAATATTGTTGGATTTGTTTTTTTGATCCAGGTCACTAGCACATGTCTCTTGATTGGTAAAATTAGGCCATTAACATTTAAGGTTACAATTGAAATATGATTTGTACTTCCAGTCATGTTTATTTATTTATTATATTTTAGTTTGGATAGTTTTTACTTTTTTGGTTACTTTCCTCCCGCTTTACTGAGATACTTCCCACTGTTAGTTTTGGGCACTATTTTTTAACTCTTCTTCTTGTATTATTTTGCACAAAATGCTTTGCAGTGTTGGTTTTCTGGCTGAGAATTGTTTTAGCTTTTGTTTATCGTGAAAGACTTTAATTTCATTGTCAAATCTGAAGCTTAACTTTGCTTTATATGGTATTCTTGGTTGGAATTCTTTTTTTTTTTTCTTTCAGCATTTGAATTACATTGTTCCAGGATCTTCTCACTTTCAACGAATGTGATGAAAAATCAGTTGTTAACCTAATTGGTTTACCCCTGAATGTAATCTGCCTCCTTTCTCTTGTAGCTTTTAATATTCTCTCCTTGTTAAGTATGTTGGCTATCTTCATAATTATATGTCTTGGAGTTGGTCTATTTTGGTTTTGAATGTTTGGGGTCCTGTAGGCTTCCAGGAATTGGCAATCCAATCCATCATTCATCTCTGGGAAGTTTTATAGAATTATTTCATTTAATATGTTGTCCATTCCTTTGGTTTGAATCTCTATGCCTTCTTCTATCCTGATGACTCTTAAATTTGTTTTTTGTTTTTTTATGACATCCCATATCTTTTGAATAAATTCCTGGTGGGATTTAAGCATCTTTTCTGTGTTTACTCAATTATTTTCAAGTTGATAAACTTTGTCTTCATTATCTGATGTTCTGACTTCTACTTGATCTAGTCTATTTGTAATATTCTCGTTTGAGTTTTTAATTTGGTTTATATTTTCCTGCATTTCTAGGATTACTGTTTAATATTTTTTTTAAGATCTCTATCTCCTGGTAATGCTCATTCTTTGCCATTTGAATTTGTTTGTTTAATTCATTTTCAAAATATACTTTTATTGCTTGGACTTGCTGCCTCATGTCTTCTCTAATATTCCTTTCCATCTGAGTTCGGTATGCCTTGAGTTCTTTTCCTATCCCTGTTTCTGATGCTTCAAGGTCCTCCTGTAGAATTAAGTTGTCCTGCATTGTTTGTACTCCTTTTTTGCCCTTGTTTTTTCATGATGTTCACCTTACTTTCCAGCTCTATTTGATTGCTGTGTTTCTGCTTTATTCTTTAGATTTGTTTTGGTGTTGTATATCTCTGTTGTCTCTCCTTTGTGTTGGTAAACTATGCCTGCTAAAGTGGATTCCGCTTGGAAGTAATTCCGAAGGCCTAGCTCCCGTGAATTCACCTCTCTGCTTTGGCGGGCCTCAGGCTCCTTGCCGAGGTGTCCGAATTGGGGGGTGGGACTTGACTGTCTCTGGTTTGTTTCAGCTCTGGGTCACTGGCAGGCGGGTGGTCTCCAGCCGCCCAATTGCGCGGTTGGTCGCCAGCGGGCAGGCGGTCTCCAGCCGCCCAGTCACGCGGGCAGCAGGTGGGCTGTCGCCGTTGGGTTGGCAATCTCTAGCCACGCAGTCTCACTCTCGGTTGCCGGCGGGCGGGCATTCCTCAGCCCCCCAGTCACTCAGGCAGTGGGTGGAATGTCACGTGCGGGCCTGCGGTCTCCAGCCGCCCAGTCACAAGGGCCTGCCTTCTAGTCCTTTGGTTTCTCCTGCTTGTCCTGGTTTCTTTTTCTAGACCAGATTTCCCCTGAGTGATGCCTCTCGGCAGTTCAAACTGTACTCTGTGCCTGCCGTTTGTTGGGTGTGGAGGGTGTCTTTTGGGAACCCAGACACTCTATTGTTTTGATTTTTTCTGCTTGCCCCTCCCCCAGCACTGGCTATACACGTTTCGTTATTGCCACTGATGGTAGGGGGAGTCGAAAGTCAGGTGTCTCTAGTTTTTCTTACGTCTTTATGCAGGCTTGCTCTGATTAACCCTCCCCCGGAAAGCCTAGGAGACATTTTATGTGAATTCCCCGCTGTATGAGAGATGAGCTGAGTAACACACATCTGTTTTATTGTTGTAATTTATTGGAGAGGGGCGGTGGTTACTTCAGATCTCAAAGATGGTGGCCGCTGGTTTCCTTGGTGGAGTTTCTTTTGTGGGGGATAGAACTATACCATTTTCTTCCCTGTCTGAATTCCCAAACTCAGCCCGGGGATCAGTGGGAGCTCAGCCGGCAGGATTCCACAGAATCCGCAGCAACATTTCTCCCTGCTTCAGGTCACTTCTCGGTGGTGCCCCGCCATCTGTAACAGCAGGCCTGGCTGCATGATTCAATCAGCCCGGATCTCTGATTGCACAGTTGGCTATTGGGAACCCCGGCACTCTATTGTTTTGATTTTTTTTTCCGCTTGCCCCTCTCTCAGCGCTGGCTAGACAGGTTTTTTTCACCACTGATGGGAGGGGGAGTTGAAAGTCAGGTGCCTCTAGTTTTCCCCTGTCTTTATGCAGGCTCGCTCTGATAATCTCTCCCCCAGAAAGCCTAGGAGAGATTTGATGCAAATTCCCCGAAGTATGGGAAATGAGCTGAGTAACAGCACCTGTTTTATTGTTGCAATCTGTAGGGGAGTGGCTGTCGTTACTTCAGCTCACCAAGATGGTGGTCGTTGGTTTCCTTTGTGGAGTTTCTATTGTGGGGGTTAGAACTGTACCACTTCCTTCGCATCTGAAACCCTGAACTCAGCCCAGGGCTCAGTGGGGACTCTACTGGCAGAATTCCACAGAATCTGCATCAACGTTTCTCCGTGATTATTGATCGCATCTCGGTGGTGCCCTGCTGTCTGTAGCCACTGGACGGGTCGCTCGGATCTGTCAGACAGGATCTCCGGTCGCAGAGTTGACTCATGTTTGGGACTCATTTACCGGACCTCAGTGCTAGAAATCCTTCTTCTAGGTTTCAGTGCACCCCCATTTTGCTGTAAGTTCCTAACAAGATAGTTTTTTGTCGTTCTTAGTTGTTAGTCACCTGCGCAGTGGCGCGGTACAATGGGTATGATGCTCTCTATTCACGGCCCTCTTGCAATGTCAAAATATTATGATTTGTATGCACCATTCACTGAAGTTAGTTTTCAGTATTAGGAAACAAATATGTATTTCAGGTGGATGAATATTTCTGAGAATAATCTTGTGAAAAGTTCATTATAAATCCTCATACATGAATATAAATGATTTTAGGAAGTGTATAATAAGACACATATATTTCATATTTTGAAAAATCTGGAGAGTATATATATATATATATATATATATATATATATATATACACACACACACACACACACAAACACACACACAGAGAGACATTAAATGTAGCAATATATATGCCAATCGAAATTCATCATTAAATATATAACATCCACTTATCCAAAAATATACATTTTACTGAAAATGGATTTATGCATAATGTTGGTCAACTAGGAAGCTCACCCATAGGTTAAATTTTCGGTTCCAACAGAGGTTAGGAGGAGTGATCTCTTCTCACAATTTTTATCTGCCATGTCAGCCACCTCAGAAGAATGTACATGTTATACCAGGTAGGATTCTATTTGTGCATATAAAAATACATGTGCTTAATAGGCTACAGAAAAGGGAGAGAGGAATTCACATATTTGTTAATTTTAAAAACACATGGAGAACTATGTCAATAAACATTAAATATATATTTTAACTCCTACACAATATAATCCAAAAGGGATGTCCAACTACATATCATGCCTTCTCTGAATTGCTGGTATTTGTATTCTGTTTGGGTTACTATTCTCCATCATATAAGGATTAGTAGTCAGAGTCTAGTAGGGTATGGGTTAGTGTCAGAGATTCAGTATTTCGAATGGAAAATAGGAAAGTAAACCCAATGTGTTTGCAAATATGTGCTACACAAAAATCTTCCCACTCACATTAAGAACAATCCCTTGATATTACCCTCACTGGAAGAAATACACAATTAGAGGATAAGAGTTAGAAAATCTGTGAATACATACCCGGAATAGAATATGCTCAGGAGTTCACAACCTTGGAGGTGGTAGATGACTTTCCAAAAATAAAAGACAAGGTAAACACTCCATAAACATGGAGCTCTGCAGGCCTAAAGACTTCTTGAGATACTGCCTCTGAGTTGGGACACTTGAAATGTATGTTGTTGTCGGTAGCTTTAGCATCCTATGTAGTGAGAGCATCAAAACTGGGTCAACATCTATGTGACCTGGAGGACATGGTATCTTATTTTCCAATTAAAATGAGGCAGCAGTGCTGAATTCTCACTTTGTAGGTAAACTGTGGCAACTGGGGGATAAGTGTCTCTTCGTGTGGACTGTGAAGCCATTTGGTCATACTCTACTTTTCGTGGTGATTCTTGCTGCTGCACAGGGAGTTTGGTATTTGCTTCATGAAATACAAGGAGTTCAACTGGGACACAGTGCTGGAGGGAGTTCTGTCACGTGTGGTGGGACAGAGTCTGCAGGAGAATGCACCAACCAGGCTTATGTCCAACATAGCTTGCCCCCTTGACCATATCAACCTGATTCTGAACATTGCCCAGAAACCTATCCATATAACAAGATGCCTTTTCATATAAGGGTCTGCTGGCTGCATCATGTCAGTCACAAGCCATTTGAAAGCCAACGGCCGATCCACATGAAACCACCAGAGATGTTTTATCTCACACCTACCCACCTTTGCTTTAGGCCCACTACTCAGCAGGTTCCAACTTACTGGCATCTCTGTTCTACACAATTTTTTTTGTGAAACCCAGTCAATCAAGGCACTTTCTGGTACACTCATGATCAGCAACAGGATCTCCAATGGTTTTCTAGTGCCACCTGGTCATGGGAATTTCAAAAATTTCATGGTATTTATCGAGCCCATTTTTCAAGGATGAAGTTGTAGGCACTGAGGGTTTCATTTAATTCAGTAACCATTAAATGGTGAGGAAGCCCATTTCAATGAACGCTCTGGATAACTCTCACAGGCAAGGCTTCCCAAAGTGTTGCCAAATGGTCACATGAAGCCAGGCCCATTGAGGTCTACAATGTAAAATCCTTGCCTGTTTTGCCTCTCAACTATGGCTGCTAATTCTTTCAGAAAAAAAATTATGTGATAACCTGGCTGAGATTCCCTGTGCTCTGTGGAAAGCCTTCCTAGGCACAGATCTCAGTTTCCAAGGGTGACTCTCATGCATGGCCTTCTAAAATCCCAACAAAACTCATGGCAATACTTCTCTGAGATCAGTTCCAGAACTCAGTCTCTAAGGGGAATCACACCAGAGTTCAAGACCAGGTGGAGCCAGTCATATTTTTCAACAACCACACTAATAACCACAATTAAAACCAGAACACTTCCACATGGCCATCATCTTCTTCCATATAGACACTCATTTTAACCTCTGGATGGAGGTTTCCATGAGGGTCACAGCCCAAGACAGTGTCCAAAATAAGCTCCCTTGCCCCTCATTTGCTGAAAGTTGGGGTGGCCTGAACACCTTTCTTGAACCATGACTGATGAAATAGGCCTGCCGTTAATACTGCTCTGCTTCTCCAATTTGAGGACTACTGACTGTGGGGTTTAGAATCTTCATGTGAATTGGAATCATTGGAATCACCTATGGGCTAGCCTCTGAAGGGCTTTGAAGAACTCATTTGACCCAAAGGCACCCTATTCTCACTTGATAGAGGTCAGGAACCTTACAGAGGTAGGGAGAGACTTCATCCACAAGGACTGCTCTTTTGGCCATTTTGGTTTTGGATGAACACGTGGGATGTATAAGGTGCTGAGTATCTAACCACAGCCTCACACAGGGCCAAGAGGCTGTTTCAGAAACATCCATTTCCAATGAAATTAAGCAAAGAGCCACAGGTGATGCCCATTCATTTCCATTTGAAAACTGTTTTCTTCAAGCTTCACAAATGAGTGTCCTGAGGTAAAAACCTTCCTGAAATTCCGGGCAGCAGAACAATAGGTAAGCAAAAGCCCGAAAGAAGGGTTTCTCCACTGAGACTTTCCTGGTCCCACTGATATCTGAGTTTTCTTAGATGCTCGCCATTCCCTTCAGCTATCCAGTACATCACCATATCACAGAGCTTGGAGGTGGTACATATCTTGGACACAAAACCATGAGGCTATTCTGGAGAGTTTCCAGAATTCAGGAAGAAAACAGAAACTTAGTAAGAGAGCAGATGTTGCCCTTCAATAAGACAAGCTGCAGTCCATTTGTAAATTGGGCAGGATGAATGTTTGGAAGCTTTCTACTAGACAGGACACATCCATTGATGCATTCTCTTTTCTAATGTCTACAACCACGGACAGAGTGGGATGCACAGACATAGAAGCACTCGCCTTGTCAAACGACTTACTGGAAACAGTCCACACCAATCCAAACAAAGAGCCTTTCCTTCCTATTCTCAGAACATGAGACAAAACCACAAACCCACACACACACACTCAAAGGCACCTCCTTTGCTCAAGTAAGTCTGTGACTATCCAGAGTGTCCTCGGAATGGTGGGCCATTGTATGTTCCCGCAAAATGGCCTGTCCTGTATCAGATCTAGTCTCCTTGGCCAACACTTTGAAGTTGTTAGGAGCCATGGGTGAGCCACTACCTGATTTCCCAGGAAAAGCTCCTCTTCAGAGCTTTCCTGTCATTTGGCCATCGTCACATCAGTAGGTACTAAGAAAGACTGACTCTGTTCTTGATAAATCAAAACAAGTGAGACCACTGGGACTGGGACTGTGACTGGCTCTTGGTGCCTGTCTTCCAGGATCAAACGTCCAGAGAGTTCCATCACCAAGGCAGTGAGGTGAGGTCATTTCCTTCAGGAACTGAATGAGGTCACTGACTTTGCAACCACTTTGTCCTAAAAGTTACATCTAAAAGTCCCATGAGATGGAGGCTGTCCCTACTTCCTGTCACACTTTCACAGTTAGAATGGTATACCAACCATAGGTACCTGGGAACAGCTCTCCACACAGTCCTGGTTTGGTCCATCTTCTCTACATTAAGGAGGTAGAGGCTGATTGAGACACATCCCTTCATCCTGACCAGATAGTTTGCCATGGAAGATGTCTTTTGCTCTCTCAGGTCCTTCATAGCTTCCTTCATCATCTCAGGGGATCATTTCTGCATATACCTTTGATGTCCTCAGCAGGTGGAAGATCCCCTACATTCCTGTATTGTAAGACCAACTCTGTCCCTCCTCTTCTGTAAAGTTAGATTGAGGGAAAAGTGTATGTTTAGGGTTAATAACATGTTTGATTTGCGTTAGGAATCTTTCTGCCAGATGAATAATGGTATTGAGAGCCTGTGATATTTACAAAAATATATAGGTAAAATATAAGTATAAAAACAGAAATCTAGGTAAGATTGGAAGCCAGAAGGGAACTGGGCCCTTGAGTGGGATACTTAGGTTTGAATTATGTTCTGCACATGTGTCTCAGATAAATTGATATACAATGGCATAGGACCTTATACCTTGGATAATTGATTGTCGAAGAGAACATCGAGTCAAAAAACTATAGTCAGTAGCATTAAGAAGATAGTCAGTAGGTTTAGAAAGAAGAGTGAGTATAGGATTTGGACCAAAAGTTCTTTAGCAATAGGGTTTCGGGTAGAGAGTGAATGTAAATGTCAGCATATGTGAAGTGTCAGTCACAATGATGAACTGGGGGAAATATGTATGAAAGCAGGTATCAATAAAGATATTACGAAATCAGGAAAAGTATGAAGTGAGTGATAGGATTAGACATTTTCAACATGTTTGAGGTTGAATATATAATCTTAGGAAGAAACAAATATGTAGTCACCAATTGGATTTACATTTGAGAGCATTAGGCAACCTGGAAATGGTTCTTTTTAGTAATCCACGCTCACTTGGCATTTAGGCTTTGATACAATCATGAGTGTGACCTTCGCTTTTTGTGTCCAGAATATTCCTGTGATGAAATCTATATATAGATAAGGTGACATGAGTATTTCTTCCACCATTTCTGGGAGCAATATTTTGAAGACGTATAAATTAGTATTGAAGGGACAAAGAGGAGTACACTGTATCTATGAATATAGAGATAATGCATTAATAGACAATACTGTGAATAAAAAACACAACTGGTTCCAACTTTAAATAATGGATTGAATTGAATCGTGAACATATAGAGGAAATCTTATATTGATATACAATTTTTCATTCCAACCAGTTATACATCTAATGTTAATATTAATGTTATGGTTCATCATGAAGAGTGTGTGAGTTTAGCTTCGAAATTGATTATGGAAATTGAAAATAATGTATTTGGAAAGAAGTCCCATGAAAAGATGAATCAAGTAACATGGAGGAATACATGTGTTCTGAAGCAAGAAGTGTTTGAAAGTGAAACAAATTCCTATATATTTGTGAAATTGTGGATGAAATACATATCCTATGATGTGCAAAAACTGAAGAAATAGTAATGTACCAGTGTTGGATTAAAAGGAAGGTCAATATAGACATCATGTCCCATTGGAATCTACTGGCATTGATGTTAAACTGGGTCAGTTACTGTAGAAATATTAGGATTTGTAAACACCATTGATTGAAGTTAGTTTTCAGTACTGGGAAACAAATATGTATTTCAGGTGGATGAATATTTCTGAGAATTATCTTCTGAAAAGTTGATTATAAATCATATACATGAACATGAATGAATTTACAGAGTGTGTATAAGACACATATATTTCATATTTTGAGAAATCTGGAGATATATATATATATATATATATATATATATATATATATATATATATTAAATAAACACAAATATACATTAAAAAGTATCAATAAATACATGCTAATCATAATTCATCATGTAATATACATCATCCACAGATGCAAAAATATTTATTATACTGAACATGGATTTATGTATAATATTGTTCTACTGGGAAGCTCACACATAGTTTGAATTTTCAGTTCCCACAGGGTTTATGAGGACTGATCTCTTCTCACAATTTGTATCTGCCAATTCAGCCAACTCATGAAAATGTACGTGTGATACCAGGTAGGATTCTCTATGTGCATATAAAAATACATGTGCTGAGTAGGCTACAGAGAAAGGGAGACATATTAACATATTTGTGAACTTTAAAAACACATGGAGGACTATTTCAATTAAAAATTGAGTAGATTTATAACACCTACCCTTAATCATGCAAAAGGGAAGTCCAACTGTACACCATGTCTCCACTGAACTGCTTGTATTTTCATTCTGTTTGGGTATTATTCTCCATCATATTAGGATTAGTAGTCAGAGTATAGTAGGGTATGAGTTACTGTCAGGGATTCAGTATTTCAAATGGAAAATTGGAAAATGGATCAATGTGTATGCAAATTAGTGTTACACAAAAATTTTCCCACTCTCATTTAGAACAATAACTTTACATTATTTTCACCCCAAGTAAGACACAATTAGAGGAAAAGAGTTAGAAAATCTTTGAATTCATACCTGAAATGAAAACTGCTCCGGATTTCACAACCTTGGAGATGGTAGAGGAGTTTCCAAAAGTAAGGGACTATGTAAATACTCCACAAACATGAAGATTTGCCAGCCTAAAGACTCTGCAGAAACTGCCTCTAAGATGGACAGTTGAAATATATGTTGTTTTCCGGAGCTTTAGCTTTTTTTCTAGTAAGACCATCAAAGCTGTTTATGCATCTCTGTGACCTTGAGCACATGGTTTATAATTTTCCAATTAACATGAAGCAGCAGTGCTGAATTCTCTCTTTGTAGGTAAACTATGGCCACTGGGGTCTATGTGTCTCCCCATGTGGACTGTGAAGCCATTTCATCATCCTCCACTTTTTATAATGTCTCCTGCTGCACTAAGAGTTTTGTATTTGTTTCATGAAATACAAGGAGTTAAACTTGACCACAGTGCTGGAGGGAGTTCTGTCACATGTGGTGGGTCAGGGTCTGCAGGAGAATGCACCAACAGGGCTTGTATACCACATAGGTTGCCTCCGTGACCATAGCAACCTGATTCTGAACATTGCCCTTAAACCTCTCCATATAACATGATGCGTTTACATACAATGTTCTGCTGGCTGCACCATGTCAGTCACAAGCCATTTGGAAGACAATGGCAGATCCACATGACCCCACCACAGATGTTTTATCACACACTTAATCACCTCTGCTCTTGGCCCACTATTCTACAGGCTCCAAATTACTGGCATCTCTGTTCTACACCATATTCTTGAAAACCAGTTAATCAAGGCACTGTCTGGTACACTCATGATCAGCAACAGGACATCCAAAGGTTCTTCAGTGCCACCTGGTCATTGGAATTTTAAAAATTTCATGGTATTTATCTAGCCAATTTTCAAGGATAAAGTTGGAGGCACTGTTTATTTCAATTCATTCAGGAATTATTCAATGTTGAGGAAGATCATTTCAATGAAAGCTCTGGAGAACTCTCACAGGCAAGGCTTCCCAGAGCATGGCCAAAAGGTCACATGAAGCCACGCCCATTGAGGTCTACAATTGAGGTCCATGTGTGTTTTGACTATCAAATATGGCTGCCAAGTCTTTCAGAATTAAATCATGTGATATCCTGTCTGAGATTCCCAGTGCTCTGTGGAAAGCCACCGTGGGCATAGATCTCAGTTTCCAAGGGCGACTCTCATGCATGGCCTCTTAAAATTCCCACACAATTTATGGCAATTCTTCCTTGATGTGTGTTCCAGAACTCAGTCTCTAAGGGGAATGACACCAGAGTTCAAGCCCAGGTGGATCCAGTCATCTCTTCCAACTGCCACAAGAATGACCACAATTAAAACCAAAATACACCCACATGACCCTCATCTTCTTAAATATAGACATTCATCATAACCTCTGGCTGGAGGTTACCATGCGGAATGCATCCCAAGAGAGTGTCCAAAATAATGTTGCTTGCCCCTCATTTGCCTAAAGTCAGGGTGACATGGACACCCTTCCTGTGAACCAGGAGTGATCAAATAGGCCTGCCATTAATACTGCTCTCCTTCTCCAATTTCAGGCCTACTGACTCTCAGGTATAGATTCTTTATGTGATTTGGAGTCTTGAGAAAACACAAGCACCTCTGCAGGGCTTTGAAGAACTCATTTGACCTAAAGGATTCCTATTCACACTTGATGGAGGTAAAGAACCTAACAGAGGAATGCAAGAGACTCATGCACAATGACTAATTTTTTTGCCATTTTGGTTTTCATTGCACACATGGAATCTATCTTTAGATCTATCATGTGCTGAGAATCTAAGCCACAACCTCACAGAGGCCCAAGAGGCTGATTCGGACACATCCCTTTCCAAAGCAATTAAGCAAAGAGCAACATGTTATGCCCATTTATTTCCATTTGAAAACAGTTTTCTTCAGGCTTCACAAAGGGGTGGCCTGAGGCAAAGACCTTCTTGACATTCAGGGCAACATAACCATAAGTATGCAAATAAACCAAAGCAGGGTCTCTCCACTGAGAGTTTACTGGTCACACAGTTATTTGAGTTTTCTAAGATGTTCCCATTCCCTACAGCTATCAAGTACATGGCCATGTCACAGAGCTTGGAGGTGGTACATATCTTGGACTCAAAACCATGGGCCTATTCTTGAGATTTGCCGGAATTCAGGAAGAAAACAGGAACTTAGAAAGTTAGTAGGTGTTTCCCATGCATAAGGCGAGCCACAGTCCATTCCTAAATCGGGCAGGAAGAATGCTGGGAAGCATTCTACTAGACAGGACACATCCTTGATGCATTGTCTTTTCTAATGTCTACAACCACGGACAGAGTGGGAAACACAGACATAGAAGCACTCGCCTTGTCAAACGACTTACTAGAAACAGTCCACTCCAATCCAAACAAACCGCCTTTCCTACTTATTCTCAAAACATTAGACAAAACCACAAACTCACACCCACACCCACAAAGGCACCTCCTTAACTCAAGTAGGTCTGTGAATATCCAGAGTGTCCTCTGACTGGTGGACCATACTATATTCCCCTGAAATGGCCTGACCTGTGTCAGATCTGGTCTCCTTGGCTAACTATGTGAAGGTGTCAGGAGCCAGAGGTGAGCCACTACCTGCTTTCTCAGAAACGGCTCCTCTTCAGAGCTTTCCTGGCATTTGGCCATCCTCACATCAGTAGTTACCAAGAAAGACTGACTCTGTCTTTGGTAAATCCAAACAAGTGTGACCACTGGGACTGGGACTGAGACTGGCTATGGGTGACTGGCTTCATGAATCCCAAGTTCAGAGATTTTAATCACCAAGGAAGTGAGGTGAGGTCACTTCCTTCAGGAACTCAATGAGGTAACTGCCTTGGCAATCACTTTGTCCTACCAGTGGCTTCCAAGTGTCACATGAGAAGGAGGCTGCCCCTACTTCCTGTTACACTTTCACAAGTTAGAATGGTATATCAATAATAGGCGCCCTGGAACAGCTACCCACACAGGCTGGGTTTGGTCCATTTTCTCTACATTAAGAAGAGAGAGGCTGATTCAGACAGAACCCTTCATCCTGACCAGGTTGTTTGCCATTGAAGATGACTTTTGCTCTCTCGGGTCCTTTATAGCTGCCTTCATTTTCTTCAGGGATCATTTATGCATGTACCTTTGAGGTTTTCATCAGGTGAAATATCTCATACATTCCTGTGTTTTAAGACCAACTCTATCCCTGCTCTTCCGTAAAGTTAGATTGATGGAACAGTGAATGGTTAAGGTTAGCAACATGTTTGATTTGGGTTAGAAATCATTCTGCTGGATGAATGATGGTATTTGGAACCTAAAATATTTAAAAGAATATAGAGGTGAAATATAATTATAAAAAGAGAAATATAGGTAAGATTCGAAGCCCAGAATGGCATTGGGACCTTGACTGGGATAATTAGCATTGAATTACTTTCTGCACAGATGTCTAAAATAAATCTATAATCAATGGCATAGGATCTTCTACCTTGGATGATTGAATGTACAAGAGAACATCCAGTCAAACAGGGATAGTCGGTAGGATTAGGAAGATAGTCGGTAGGTATAGGAAGAAGAGTGAGTATAGTATTTGGAACAAAAGTTCTTTAGCAATAGGGTTTTGGTTAGAGAGTGAATATGTTTGTCAGCACATGTGAAGAGTCAATCACAATGATGAACTTGGGAAATATGTAGGAAAGCAGATATCAATAGAGACATTACAAAATCAGGCAAACTATAAAGTGATAGGATTAGACATTTTCAAAGGGTTCAGGTTGAATATATAATCTTAGGAAGAAACACATATGTAGTCAGGAATAGGATTGACATTTGAGAAAATTAGGCAATGTGGACATGGATGTTTTTAGTAATCCATGCTCACTTTCCATTTAGGCTTTGGTACAATAATAAGTGTGACCTTTGCATTTGGTGTCCAGAATATTACTGTAATAAAATGTATATGTAGATCAGGTGAAATGAGTATTTCTTCCACCATTTCCGGGAGCAATATTGTTAAGACGAATAAATTAGTATTGGGGGTACAAAGAGGTGTACGCTGTGTCTATGAATATAGAGATAATGCATAAATAGATCATACTGGGAAAAAATATTACTGGTTCCAATTAAATAATGGATTGAATTGATATCTGAAAATATATAGGAAATCTTATATTGATATACAATCATTCATTCCAAAGAGTTATACATCTAATGGTAATCTTAGAGTTATGGTTTATAATGAAGGGTGTGTGAGTTTTGTTTCAAAAGTGATTACGGAAATAGAAAATAATGTGTTTGGAAAGAAGTCTCATGAGAAGACCAGTCAAGAAACATGGAGGAATACATGTGTTCTGAAGCAGAAAGTGATTGAAAGTGAAACAAATGCCTATAAACTTTCTAACTTGTGGAATAAATATATATCCTATTATGTGCATAAACTGAAGAAATAGTAATGTAACAGTGTTGAATAAAAATGAACTTCAAAATACACATCATATTCCATAGGAATCTACTTGCATTGATGTAAAACTAGGTCAGTTACTGTAGAAGTGAAAATTGGAAAATAAATCCAATCTGTAATGGGAAATTCTCAGGAGTTCACAACCTTGGATGTGGTGGAGGAGTTTCACAAAGTAAGGGACATTGTAAAGACAACCCAAACATGGAGCTCTGCTGGCCTAAAGACTTCTTGAGAAACTGGCTTTGAGGTTGGGCACTTAAATTTATATTGTTGTCCGGAGCTATAGCTTCGTTGTAGTGAGACCATCAAAGCTGAGTGTGCATCTATGTGACCTGGAGGACATGGTATCTTATTTAATAATGAACATATGGCAGCAGTACTGAATTCCCTGTTTGTAGGTAATCTGTGGCCACTGGGGGCAAAGTGTCTCCCCATGTGGACTGTGAAGCCATTTGTTCATCCTCCATTTCCGTGGTGTTTCTTGCTGCTGCACTGGGAGTTTGGTATTTGCTTAACGAAATACAAGGAGTTCAACGGGGACAAGTGCTGGTGGCTACCCCTACTTCATGTGACACTTTTACAAGTTAGAATGGTCTATCAACCATAGGCACCCAGGAACAGCTCTCCACACAGGCCTTGTTTGGTCCTTCATATCTGCCTACATCTTCTCCAGGGGTCATATCTGCATGGACCTTTGAGGTTCTCAGCAGGTGGAAGATCCCCTATATTCCTGTATTGTAAGACCAACTCTGTCCCGCTCTTCTGTAAAGTTAGATTGAGGGAACAGTGTATGGTTAGCATTAATAACTTGTTCAATTTGGGTTAGGAATTATTCTGAGGGATGAATAATGATATTGGGAATCTGCTATATTTATAAGAACATAGAGGTGAAATATATGTATGAAAACAGAAATCTAGGTAAGATTTGAAGCCAAGAAGGGAATTGGGCCCTTGATTGGGATACTTAGCATTGAATTACCTTCAGCAGAGTTTTCTTGGATAAATCAATATACAATGGCATAAGACTTTGTACCTTGTATGATTGAATTTAGAAGGGAACATCAACTCCAAAAGGGATAGTCGGTAAGATTAGGAAGATAATCGGTAGTTTTCGGAAGAACTGTGAGTATAGAATTTGGAAAAAAAAAATCTTTAGCAACAGGGTTTCGATTAGAGAGTGAATGCCAATGTCAGCACATGTGAAGAGTCAGTCACAAAGATGAACTAGGGAAAAAATGTAGGAAAGCAAATATCAAGGAAGACAATAGGAAATTAGGCAAAGTACAAAGTGAGTGTTAGGATTAGACATTTTCAACAGGATTGAGTTTGAATATATAATCTTACGAAGAAACAAATATGTAGTCACCAAAGAATGACATTTGAGAGCATTAGGCAACATGGACATGGATGTTTTTAGTAATCCGTGTTCACTTTCCATTTAGACTTTGTAAAATCATAAGTGTGACCTTTGCAGTTTTGTCCAGAATATTACTGTGATAAAATGTATATGTAGATCAGGTGACATGAGTATTTCTTCAACCATTTCCGGGAGTAATATTGAGAAGACGTATAAATTAGTATTGGGGGTACAAAGAGGTGTACACTGTGTCTGTGAATATAGAGATAATGCATGAGTAGACCATAATGTGAATAAATAATATAACTGGTTCCACTTTAAATAATTCATTTAATTGATATCTGAAAATATACAGGAAATCTAATATTGATATACAATCATTCATTCCAACCAGTTATACATCTAATGGTAATATTAGGTTATGGTTTATCATGAAGGGTGTGTGAGATTTTCTTCAAAAGGATTATGGAAATCGAAAATAATGTGTTTGGAAAGAAGTCTCAAAAAATTCCAGTCAAGAAACCTGGATGAATACATGTGTTCTAAAGCAGGAAGGGATTTAAAGTGAACCAAATGCCTCTAAATTTGTGAACTTGTGGATGAAACATATATGCTATGATGGGCTAAACGTGAAGAAATAGTAATGTAGCAGTGTTGAATAGAAATGAAGTTCAAAATAGACATCTTGTCCCATAGTAATCTACTTGCATTGATGTTAAACTGGGTCAGTTAATGTAGAAATTTTAGGATTTGTATGAACCATTAACTGAAGTCAGATTTCAGTAATGGGAAACAAATATGTATTCCAGGTGGAGGAATATTTCTGAGAATAATCTTCTGAAAAGTTGATTAGAAATCCACATACATGAACATGAATGAATTTAGGGAGTGTATATAATACACATATATTTCATATTTTAAAAAACTTGGAGAGTCACACACACACACACACACACAGACATTAAAAAGTAGCAATATATATGCCAATCGCATTTCATCATGAAATATATATAATCCACATATCGAAAAATATTCATTTTGCTTAACATGGATTCATGTATAATGTTGTTCTACTAGGAAGCTGACATAGGTTGAATTTTCAGTTCCAACAGCGTTTAGGAGGAATGATCTCTTCTCACAATTTTTATCTTCCAAGTCAGTATCCTCAAAAGAAATTATGTGTGATACCAGGTAGGATTCTATATGTGCATATAAAAATACATGTGCTGAATAGGCTACAGAGAAAAGGAGACAGGAAGTCACATATTTGTTACCTTTAAAAATACATGTAGAACTATTTCAATTAAAAATTGACTATTTTTATAATACCTACCCTTTATCATGCAAAAGGCAAGACCTAGTATACACCATGCCTCCTCTGAACTGCTTGTATTTCTATACTCTTTGGGTTATTTTTCTTCACCATATTAGGATTAATCGACAAAGTCTAGTAGGGTATGGGTTAGTGTCAGGGATTCAGTATTTTCAATGGAAAATAGGAAAATGAATCCAATGTGTACGCAAACATATGCTACGCAAAAATCTTCCAACTCTCATCAAGAACAATGCCTTGTCATTACCTTCGACCCTAGTAAAACACAATTAGAGGAGAAGAGTTAGAAAATCTGTGAATTCATATGTGGAATAAAATATGCTCAGTAGTTCAAAAAATTGGAGGTGTTAAAGGAGTTTCCAAAAGTAAGGGAAAGGTTAAACAGTCCACACATATGGAGCTCTGCTGGCCTAAAAACTTCTTGAGAAAGTCTCTCTGAGGTTGGGCACTTGAAATATATTTTGTTGTAAGGAGCTTTAGCTTCCTTTGTAGTGAGACCTTCAAAGATGGGTCTGCATCTATGTGACCTGGAGGACATGGTGTCTTATTTTCCAATGAACATGAGACCACAGTGCTGAATTCTCTCTTCCTAAGTAAACTGTGGACACTGGAACCTAAGTGTCTCCCCGTTTGAACTGTCAAGCCATTTGGTCATCCTCCACTTTTCGTGGATTTCTTGCTGCTGCACTGGGAGTTTGGTATTTGCATCACGAAATACAAGGAGTTCAACTGGGACACAGTGCTGGAAAGAGTTGTGTCACGTGTGTATGGTCAGGGTCTGCAGGAGAATGCACCATCCAATCTTCTATCTCTCATAGTTTGCCCCCGTGTCCATAGCAACCTGATTCTGAAGATTTACCTGAAACCAAACCATATAACAATTTGCCTTTACATATAAGGGTCTGCTGGCTGCACCTTGTGAGTCAAAAGCCATTCTATATAAATGCCACATTTTTAATCCATTCATCTATTGAAGGGAATCTAGGTTGGTTCCACAGTCTTGCCATTGTGAATTGTGCTGCTATGAACATCGATTTATCATATCTCTGTAGCATGCTCTTTTTAGGTGTTTAGGGAATAGACCGAGAAGGGGAATAGGTCAAATGGTGGTTCTATTCCCAGCTTTCCAAGAAATCTCCATACTGCTTTCCAAATTGGCTGCACTAATTTGCAGTCCCACCAGCAATGTACAGGTGTGCCCTTTTCCCCACATCCTCGACAGCACATGTTGTCGTTTGACTTCATAATGGCTGCCAATCTTACTGCAGTGAGATGGTATCTTAGGGTTGGTTTGTTTTGCTTTTCTCTGACTGCTAGAGATGGTGAGCATTTTTTCATGTACTTATTGATTGATTGTATGTCCTCCTCTGAGAAGTGTCTGTTCAGGTCATTGGCCCATTTGTTGATTGGGTTATTCATTTTCTTATTGTTTAATTTTTTTGAGTTCTTTGTATACTCTTGATATTAGGGCTCTATCTGAAGTGTGAGGAGTAAAGATTTGTTCCAAGGATGTAGGCTCCCTATTTACCTCTCTTATTGTTTCTTTTGCTGAGAAAAATCTATTTAGTTTGCGTAAGTCCCATTTGTTGATTCTAGTGATTAACTCTTGTGCTATGGGTGTCCTATTGAGAAATTTGGAGCCCGACCCCACAGTATGTAGATTGTGGCAAAAGTTTTCTTCTACCAGATGCAGTGTCTATGATTTGATATCAACCTCCTAGATCTATTTTGAGTTAACTCTTGTGCATGGCGAGAGGAGGGGATTCAGTTTCATTTTGTTACATATGGAATTCCAGTTTTCCCAGCACCATTTGTTGAAGATGCTATCCTTCCTCCATTGCATGCTTTTAGCCCCTTTATCAAATATAAGATAGTTGTAGTTTTGTGGATTGGTTTCTGTGTCCTCTATTCTGTACCACTGGTCTACCCACCTGTTTTGGCACCAGTACCATGCTATTTTTGTTACTATTGATCTGTAGTATAGTTTGAGGTCTGGTATCGGTATACTGCCTGATTCACACTTCCTGCTTAGAGCTGTTTTTGCTATTCTGGGTCTTTTATTTTTCCATATGAATTTCATAATTGTTTTATCTATTTCTACAAGAAATGACCTTGGGATTTTAATTGGCATTGCATTAAACCTATAGAGAACTTTTGGTAATATTGTCATTTTGATGATGTTAGTTATGCTTATCCATGAACAGGGTATATTTTTCCATCTTCTAAGATTTTCTTCTATTTCTCTCTTTAGGGTTCTGTAGTTTTCATTGTATAAGTCTTTCACCTCTTTTGTTAGGTTGACTCCCAAGTATTTTATTTATTTTTTTGAGGATATTGTGAATGGAGTGATTGTCCTCATTTCCATTTCAGAGGATTTGTCGCTGATATACAAAAATGCCTTTGATTTATGCGTGGTGATTTAATATCCTGCCACTTTACTGAATTCATTTATTACCTCTAATAGTTTCTTTGTAGACCCTTTTGGGTCTACTAGGTATAGAATCATGTCTTTTGCAAATAGCGATAATTTGAGTTCTTCTCTTCCTATTTTTATGCCTTTAATTTCTTTAGCCTTTCTAATTGCTCTGGCCAGTGTTTCGAGAACTATGTTGAACAGAAGGGGTGAGAGAGGGCATCATTGTTTTCCTCCAGATTTTAGGGGGAATGCCTTCAATTGTTCTCCATTCAGAATGATGCTAGCCTGAGGCTTAGCATAGATTGCTTTTACAATATTGAGGTATGATCCTGTTATCCCTAGTTTTTCTAGAGTTTTGAACGTAAAGTGATGCTGTACCTTGTCGAATGCTTTTTCCGCATCTCTCGAGATGATCATATGGTTCTTATTTTTAAGTCTATTGATGTGATGAATAACATTTATTGATTTCTGTATATTGTACCAGCCTTGCATCCCAGGAATGAATCCTACTTGATCATGGTGCACATTTTTTTTTATATATATGATTTTGTGTCTGATTCGCCAGAATTTTTTTGAGGATTTTTGCATTTTTCCTGAAATAGCTTGAAAAGTATTGGTTTTTGTTTTTCTTTAAAGGTTTTTTAAAACTATGCTCTATACCCATCCGGTCCTGGGCTTTTCTTAGTTGGTAGTATTTTGGTGGTTTCTTCTATTTCCTCAATTGATATTAGACTGTTTAGGTTGTCTATATCCTCCTGACTCAATCTGGGCACATCATATGACTTAAGAAATTTATCAATGCCTTCACTATATTCTATTTTATTGGAGTATATTAATTCAAAATAATTTCTGATTTTCTTCTGTATTTCTGAAGTGTCTCTTGTTATATTTCCTTTTTCATTTCATATGGTAGTAATTTGAGTTCTCTCTCTTCTTCTCTTTGTTAGCATGGCTAAGGGTCTGTCGATTTTATTTATTTTTTCAAAAAACCAATGTATTGTGTTGTCAATTTTTTCAATTGTTTCTTTTGTTTCGATTTCATTAAATTCTGCTCTGATTTTAATTATTTCTTGCCTTCTACTTCTTTTTCTGTTGTTTGCTCTTGTTTTTCTAAGATTTTGAGATGACGTATGAGATCATTTATTTGTTGGTTTTTTCTTTTTCTAAGGAATGAACTGCAAGCAATGAATTTTCCTCTTAGAACTGCTTTCAATGTGTCTCATAGATTCCGATATATTGTGTCTGTGTTTTCATTTACCTCTAAGAATTTTTTAATTTCCTCTTTGATGTCTTCAATAACCCATTGATCATTCAGAAACCTATTGTTCATTCTCCAAGTGATGAATGATTTTTCCTTCCTTCTTATATCATTGATTTTTAGTTTCATTCCATTATGATCAGATAAAATGCATGGTATTATCTCTACTCCTTTTTATTGTCTAAGAGTTGCCCTGTGACATAATATATGATGTATTTTTGAGAAGGATCCATGTTCTGCTGAGAAAAAAGTGTAACTTCTTGATGATGGGTTGTACATTCTATATATGTCAATTAAGTCTAGGTTATTAATTGTGTTATTGAGTTCTATAGTTTTCTTATTCAACTTTTGTTTGGAAGATCTGTCCAGTGGTGAGAGAGGTGTGTTCATGTCTCTCATGATTACTGTATTGTGGTCTATTAGACTCTTGAAATTGAGAAGAGTTTGTTTGATGAACAAAGCTGCACCATTGTTTGGGGCATATATATATTTATGATTGTTAAGTCTTGTTGGCGTATGGTTTTCTTGAGTAGTATGTAGTGTCCTTCTTAATCCCTTTTGATTAACTTTGGCTTGAAATCTATTTTATTTGATATGAGTATGGACACTCCTGCTTGTTTCCAACGTTCATAAGAGTGATATGATTTTTCCAAGTATCACCTTGAGTCTATGTATGTCTTTTCCTGTAAAATGCGTCTCCTGTAGGCAGCATTTTGTTGGTTCTTGTTTTGTGATCCATTCTACTAGCCTGTGTCTCTTAATTGGTGAGTTTAAGCCATTAAGATTTTTGGTTATTATTTAGATATGGGTTGTTCTTCCAGCCATATTTGTTTATTTATGTTACTAAACATAGTTTGTTTTCCTCTTTGATTATTTTCCCCCCTTTAATGTCCTACCTTCCACTGTTGGTTTTCATTGATATTTTCCATTTCCACTTCCTGTAATGTTTTGCCGAGGATGTTTTGAAGAGATGGTTTTCTAGCTGCAAATTCTTTTCACTTTTGTTTATTGTGGAAGGTTTTAATTTCATCTTCCATCTGAAGCTTAATTTCACTGGATACATGATTATTGGTTGGAACCCATTTTCTTTCAGTGTTTGAAATATGTTATTAAAGGATCTTCTAGCTTTCAGAGTCTGTGTTGAAAGATCAGTTGTTATCCTGGTTGGTTTACCACTAACTATAATCTGCTTCCTTTCTCTTGTAGCTTTTAAAATTCTCTCCTTATTCTGTATGTTGGGTATCTTCATTATCATGTGTCTAGGTGTGGATCTCTTATGATATTGCACGTTCGGCATCCTGTAGACTTTTAGGATTTGGGATTTTGTCTCATTCTTCAAGTCTAGGTATTTTTCTCCTATTATTTCATTGAATAGATTGCTCACTCCTTTGGTTTTGACCTCTATACTTTCCTGTATCCCAATGACTCTTATGTTTGGTCTCTTTATGTTATCCTATATTTCTTGCACTTTTGCTCATGGTTTCTTAACAGTCTTGCTGAGCTGTATATGTTCTTTTTGAGTTGAAATACTTTGTCTTCATTGTCTGATGTTCTATCTTCTAAGTATTCTGCTCTAATGGTAGTATTCTCAATTGAGTTTTTAAGATGGTTCATTACTTCCTGCATTTCTAAGATTTCAGTTTGTTTGTTTTTTATAACCTCTATCTCACTGTATAGTTGATCTTTGCTACTTGGATTTTTTTATGTAATTCATTGTCGAAGTGATCTTTCATTGTCTGATTTTTGCTGTCTAATGTCTTCCTTGAGATTCCAGATCACATGAAGCATGTATATCCTGAATTCTTTATCTGACATTCCATATGCTGCATCTATTACCTCTTCTAAAGTTGAGTTGACCTGCATTGCTTGTGGTCCTTTCTTTTCTTGTCTTTTCATACAGCTTGCGTTTCTTTCTGCTTGGTGAAACTGTTGTGTTTTTGAAATTTTCCCCCTATATATTTATATTGCTCTTGTATAGTGGAAAAGTCTCCATTGCAGGTGCGGTTGGCGGCTGTGATGCTCCTCCAATTGGGGTGATCTGTCTACCATTCTGACTGGCCCCTGGGCCTGTTCTGCCGGTCGGTCGTACGTCTGCCTACCTTGCAGGCATGGGTGTGCTCTGCCCCTACTCCAATTGGTGTGACGTGACTACCATGCCGGTGGGTCGCTGGGCCTGTTCCAGGAACAGGCGGCAGCTCTGCTCTGCACCTCTGGCTTGATGACTAATTGAGAGAGACTCGGATGTTTGTGACTCACTTTCTTTACCAGGAGACCAACTATTTCTCTCGCCACTGGTATAGATGAAGTTATCTCCTCCACCGCTTTGTGATCACATCAGATCTCTTCCATGTTGGTATCCCATGTGAATGGCAGCATTTCTTTCCCTTTGCCGGGTGACCAAAGCAATGAGTGAGTCCTGACCGGCCCTCACAAGCCCCGTCTCAATCCTGTTGCCACTGTCTATGAAGGCTCAGTTGGCATTTACCTTTACAGTATTCAGCAGGACCCAGACGAAGAAACAGTTTCTGCAGGTTCTTTAGCCCTGGGCCAGAGCAGTTCCGGGACCCGGAATTCAGCCGCTCCGGGCTCGGTGTATGTTCTGATAGGAGCAGGATCCAAGAAGCAATTTTCGTGGGTTCTTCAGCACTGACCCTGAGTAATTTGTCTGCAAGATGAAGGCGAATGGCAGCCTGAAATTACCTATTCTGTATCTGAATGAGCTGTGATGAGTCGACAACAGGGATGGTGACGTCAGCTCTCCAAGATGGTGACCGCTATCTTCCTCTGTGGTCCCAACGGTGTGGAAAACCGAATTGGACCGCTTCCTTCCCCCGTTTCAAACCCACAACTCAACACTGAGCACAGTGATTGCACAGCTGGCAGGAACCCGCATAATCCACAGGGCTATATCTTTGCGTTGCTCTCTCGTCGTTTCCCAGCGCACATTGCAGACACTAGCCGTGGGGTGATTTGCTGAATAAGCAGCGTGACCCTCCGTGAGGACAAATCGCTGGCGTTTGAGCCCCCGTAGCTGGTTCTTGTGCAATGGAAATCCTTCCTGTAGGTTTTGGAGCACACCAATTTTCCTGGAAATTTCTAACAAGATAGATTTTAGCCGTTCTAACTTGTCCTTCTCCTGCAATGTGAGGCGGTACACGGGGGTAATGAACTCCCATCACCGCCATAATATGATCCCCTGAAGTTAGTTTTCAGTACTAGGAAACAAACATGTATTTCAGGTGGATGAATATTTCTGAGAATAATCTTCTCAAACGTTGATTATAAATCCAAATACATGAATATGAATGAATTTAGTTAGTGTATAATAAGACACATATATTTTATATTTTGAATAATCAGCAGAGTGAATATATATATATATATATATATATATATAATATATATATATATATATATATATATATATATATAATATATATATAATACACACACACACACACACACACACACACACACACACACACCTAAATACAGACATTACAAAGTAGCATTATGTATGCCAATCGAAATTCACCATGAAATATATATCATCCGCAGATCCCAAAATATTGATTTTACTAAATATGGATTTATGTTGTTCAACTAGGAAGCTCACCTATAGGTTGAATTTTCAGTTCCAACAGCATTTAGAAGAAGTGTTTTCTTCTAACAATTTGTATTTGCAAAGTCAGTTACCTCACAAATATGTACGTGTGATACCATGTTGTATTCTATATGTGCATATGAAAATGCATGTGCTGAATAGGCTACAGAGAAAGGGAGACAGGAATTCACATATTTGTTAACTTTAAAAACACATAGAGGACTATTTTAACTACAAATTGACAAGATTTATAACACCAACCCTTTATCATGCAAAAGGAAAGTACAACTATACACCATGCCTCTTCTGAACTGGTTGTATTTCTATTCTGTGTGGGTTATTTTACTCCATCATATTAGGATTAGTAGTCAGAGTCTAGTAGGTTATGGGTTAGTTTCAGGGATTCAGTATTTCGAATTGAAAATAGAAAAATAAATTCAATATTTATGCAAATATGTGCTACAAAAAAATCTTCCCACTCTCATCCAGAACAATGCCTTGACATCACCTTCGCTTAAAGTAAGACACAATTAGAGGAGATGAGTTACAAAAATCTGTGAATACATATCTGGAATGGAATATGCTCAGGAATTCATATCCTTGGAGGTGGTATAGGAGTTTCCAAAAGTAAGGGAAAGGGTAAACACTGCACAAACATGGAGCTCTGCTGGCCTAAAGACTTTTGAGAAACTGCCTCTGAGTTTGGGCACTTGAAATATATGTTGTTGTCAGGAGATTTAGCTTCCGTTCTAGTTAGACCATCATAACTGGGTCTGCATCTATGTGACCTGGAGGACATTGTTTCTTATTTCCCAATGAACATGAGGCAGCAGTGCTGAATTTTCTCTTTGTAGGTAAACTGTAGCCACTGCGCGCTAAGTGTCTCCTCGTGTTTACTGTAAAGCCGTTTTTTCATCCTCCACTTTTTGTGGTGTTTCTTGCTGCTGCACTGGAAGTTTGGTATTTGTTTCTTAGAATACAAGGAGTTCCACTGGGACAAAGTGCTGGAGGGAATTCTGTCACATGTGGTGGGTCAGGGTCTGCAGGAGAATGCACCAAGCAAGCTTCTTTCCCACAGAGCTTGCCCCATTGACCATAGCAACCTGATTCTGAACATTGCCCTGAAACCTCTCCATATAACAAGATGCTTTTACATACAAGGGTCTGCTGGATGCACAATGTCAGTCACAAGCCATTTGGAAGCCAATGGCAGATAAACATGGCCTCACCACAGATGTTATATCAGACACCTCCCCACCACTGCTCTAGGCCAACTACTCAGCAGGCTCCAACTTACTGGCATCTCTGTTCTACACCATTTTCATGAATCCAAGTCAATCAAGGCACTGTCTGGTATACTCATGATCAGCAACAGGAATCCAAAGGTTCTCCAGTGCCACCTGGTCAAGGGAATTTCAAAAATTTGGTGGTATTTATCTAGCTATTTTTTAAGGATGAAGTTGGAGGCACTGTATGTTTCCAATCATTCAGGAACCATTAAATGGCGAGGAAACTCATTTGAACAAAAGAAATGGAGAACTATCACAGGCAAAGCTTCCCAAAGTGTGGCCAAAAGGTCAGATGAAGCCAGGCTCATTGAGGTCTACAATGTGAGCTCCATGTGTGTTTTGACTCTCAACTATGACTGCCAAGTTTTTAATAATAAATTCTTGTGATATCCTGGCTGAGATTACTTGTGCTCTGTGGAAAGCCACCCTGGGCATAGATCTCAGTTTCCAAGGGCGAATCTCATGTGTGGCCTCCTAAAATCCCAACACAGTTCATGGCAATACTTCTCTGAAAACAGTTCCACAACTCAGTCTCTAAGGGAAATCACACCAGAGTTCAAGCCCAGGAGGAACCAGATATCTCTTCCAACCGCCACACAAATGACCACAATTAAAAACAAAAGACTCCAACATGGCACTCATCTTCTTCCATATAGACACTAATAATAACCTCTGGCTGGAGGTTCCCATGAGGGGCACAGACCAACACAGTGTTCAAAATAAGAACCCTCGCACCTCATTTGTCACAAGTCAGGGTTTCCTGGACACCCTTCCTTTGAACACGGAATGATCATAGAGCCCTGCCTTTAATACTGCTCCACAATTCCAATTTGAGGCTTACTGACTGTGGGATTTAGATTCTTTATGTGAACTGGAGTCATGCGTAATCACAAGCACCAATGGGCTAGACTCTGCAGGGCTTTGAAGTACTCATTTGATGCAAAGGATCCCTATTCTCACTTGATGGAGATCAGGAACCTTACAGAGGAAGGTGAGAGGCGTAGTCCACAATGAATGCTTTTTGGACATTTTGGATTTGGGTGCACACATGGGATGTTTCTTTAGGTCCATTAGGTGCTAAGTATCTAAGCCACAGCCTCACACAGGGCCAAGTGGCCAATTCAGACACATCCCTTTCCAAACAATTAAGCAAAGAGCCCCAGGTGATGCCCATTCATTTCCATTTGAAAACTGTTTTCTTCAGGCTTCACAAAGGCGTGGCCTAATCAAAGACCTTCCTGTTATTCAGTGCAACAGAAGAATAGGTATGCAAAAGGCCCAAAGCAGGGTTTCTCCACAGAGACTTTACTGGTCACATTGATATCTGAGTTTTCTGAGATGCTCCAATTCCCTTCAGCTATCCTGTACATGGCCATGTCCCAGAGCTTGGAGGTGGTACATATCTTGGACACATAACCATGAGCCTATTATGGTTAGTGGCCAGAATTCAGGCAGAAAACAGGAACTTAGGAGGACAGTAGGTGTTGCCCATCCAGAAGGCAAGCCAAGTCCATCTATAAATTGGGAAGGATGAATGCTGGGAAGCTTTCTACTAGACAGAACACATCCATTGATGCATGCTCTTTCTAATGTCTTCATCCACGAACACATTGGGATACCCAGACATAGAAACACACTCTTTGTCAAACGACTTTCTAGAAACCATCCACTCCAAAATGAACAAACTGCCTTTTCTACCTATTCTCAGAAAATGAGAAAAGACCACAAACTCACAGCCAACCCACAAAGGCACCTCCTTCCCCTAAGTAGGTCTGTGACTATCCGGAGTGTCCTCTGACTGGTGGGCCATACTATGTTCCCAGAAATGGCCTGTCCTGTCTCAGATCTGGACTCCTTGGCCAACTCTGTGAGGTTATTAGGAGCCAGCGGTGAGCCATTACATGGAGATGACTTTTTCTCTCTCACGTCCTTCATCGCTGCCTACATCTTCTCCAGGGATCATTTCTGTATGGACCTTTGAGGATCTTAGCAGGTGGAAAATCTGCTACATTCCTGTATTGAAAGACCAACTCTGTCCCTAATCTTCTGTAAAGTTAGATTGAGGGAACAGTGTATGGTTAGGATTAATAACATGTTCGATATGAGTTAGGAATCATTCTGCAGGAATGTTTGGGAACCTGCAATATTTACGAGAAAATATACGTGAAATATTAGTATGAAAACAGAAATGTAGGTAAGATTTGAAGCCCAGAAGGGCATTGGGCCCTTGATTGGGATACGTAGATTTGAATTATTTTCTGCAGAGATGTCTCAGATAAATCGATGTACAATGGCATAGGACCTTGTACGTTGGATGATGGAATGTTTAAGAGAACTTCTAGTCAAAAAAGGATAGTTGGAATTATTAGAAAGATACTCAGTTTCAGAAAGAAGAGTGAGTATAGGTTTTGGACAAAAAGTTCTCTAGCAATAGGGTTTCGGATAGAGAGTGAATTTAAATGTGAGCACATGTGAAGAGTCAGTCACAATGATGAACTGGGGAAAATATGTCGGAAGGCCGATATCAATAGAGACATTAAGAAATCAGGAAAAGTATAAAGTGAGTGATAGGATTAGATATTTTCAACAGGGTTGAGTTTGAATATATAATCTTAGGAAGAAAAAAATATGTTGTCACAAATAGGATTGACATTTGAGAACATTAGGCAACATGGACATGGATGTTTTTAGTAATCCATGCTCACTTTCAATTTAGGCTTTGGTACAATCATAAGTTTGACCTTTGCATTTTGTGTCTCGAATATTACTATGATAAAATGTATATGTAGATTCGGTGACATAAGTATTTCTTATACCATTTCTGGGAGCAATATTTTGAAGTTGTATAAATTATTATTGGCGGTACAAAGATTTGTACCCTGTGTCTATGAATATAGAATTAATGCATGAATTGACAATACTGTGAATAAATAATATAACTGTTTCCACTTTAAATAATGGATTGAATTGATATGTGAAAATATACACAAAAACTTATATTGATATACAATCATTCATTCCAACCAGTTACACATCTAATTGTATAATTGTGTTATGTTTTATTATAAAGACTGTGTGAGATTTGCTTCAAACGTGATTATGGAAATCGAAAATAATGTGTTTGGAAAGAAGTCTCATTAAAAGACCAGTCAAGAAACCTGGAGGAATACATGTGTTCTGAAGCAGGAAGTGATTGAAAGTGAAACAAATGCCTATAAATTTGTGAATTTGTGGATGAAATATATATCCTATGATGTGCATAAACTGAAGAAATATTAACGAACCAGTGTTGAATAAAAATGAACATCAAAATACACACTATGTCCCGTAGGAATCTAATTGCATTGATGTTAAACTGGGTCAATTACTGTAGAAATATTAGGATTTGTATGCACCATTCACTGAAGTTAGTTTTAAGTACTAGGAAACAAATATGTAGTTCAGGTGAATGAATATTTCTGAGAATAATCTTGTGAAATTTTTATTATAAATCCACATACATGAACATGAATGAATTTCGGTAGTGTATATAAGACACATATATTTCATATTTTGAAAAATCTTGAGAGTATATATATATATATATATATATATATATATATATACCCAAAACACACACAGAGATATTAAAAAGTACCAATATATAAGCCAATCAATATTCATCATGAAATATATAACATCCACAGATGCAAAATTATTTATTGTACTGAGCATGGATTTATGTACAATGTTGTTCTCCTAGGAAGCTCACATATAGGTTGAATTTTCAGTTCCAACAGCGTTTAGGAGGAGTGATCTTTTCTCACAATTTGTATCTCCAAGTCAGCCAGGTCACAAAAATGTACGTGTGATACCAGGTAGGATTCTATATGTGCATATAAAAATACATGTGCTGAATAGGCTACAGAGAAAGGGAGACAGGAATTCACGTATTTGTTAACTACAAAAACCCATGGTGAAATATTTTAATTAAAAATTGACTAGATTTATAACACCTACACTTTATCATGCAAAAGGCAAATCCAACTACTCACCATGCCTCCTCTGAACTGTTTGTATTTCAATTCTGTTTGCATTATTTCTCTCCACCATATTAGGATTAGTGGTCAGAGTCTAATAGGGTATGGGTTAGTGTCAGGGATTCACTATTTTGAATGTAAAATAGGAAAATGAATCAAATGTGTATGCAAATATGTGCTACACAAAATCTTCCTACTCTCATTCACAACAATACCTTGACACTATATTTGCCCCAAGTAAGACAAAATAAAAGAAGAAGAGTTAGAAAATCTGTGAATACATATCAGGAATGGAACATGATTGCGAGTTCACAATCTTGGAGGTGGTAGAGGAGTTTCCAAAAGTAAGGGACAGGGTAAATATTGCACAAATATGGAGATGTGCCAGCCTAAAGACTTCTGGAGAACCTGCCTCTGAGGTTGGCCACTTGAAGTATATGTTGTTGTCAGGACCTATGGCTTCCTTTCTAGTGAGACCACCAAAGCTGGGTCTCCATCTATGTGACCTGCAGAACATGGTTTCTTATTTTCCAAAGAAAGTGAGGCAGCAAGGCTGAATTCTCTCTTTGTAAGTAAACTCTTGCCACTGAAGGCTAAGTGTGGCCCCGTGTGGACTCTGAAGCCATTTGGTAATCCTCCACTTTTCATGGTGTTCTTGCTGCTGCACTGGGAGTTTGGTATTGGCTTCAGGAAATACAAGAAATTCAACTGGGTCACAGTGCTGGAGGGAGATCTGTCACGTGTTGTGCGTCAGGGTCTGCAGGAGAATGCACCAACCAGGCTTCTATCCCACATAGCTTGCCCCCTTGACCATAGCAACCTGATTCTGAACATTGACCTGAAACCTCTCCATTCAACAAGATGCCTTTACATACAAGGGTCTGCTGGCTGCACCATGTCAGTTACAAGCCTTTTGGCAGATCCACATAATCCCAACACAGAAGTTTTATCACAGACCTGCAAAACACTCCTCTAGGCCCACTACTCAACAGACTTTAACTTATTTGCATCACTGTTCTACACCATTTTCATGAAACCCAGTCAATCAAGGCACTGTCTGGTACACTCATGATCAGCAACAGGAAATCCAAAGTGTATCCAGTGACACCTGGTGATGGGAATTTCAAATTTTTATGATGTTTATCTAGCCATTTTTCAAGAATGAGGTTGGAGGCACTGTGGGATTTAATTCATTCTGGAAACATCAAATGGTGAGATAGCCCATTTCAATGAAACATCTGGAGAACTCTCACAGGCAAGACTTCCCAAAGAGTGGCCAAAAGATAAAATGAAGCCAGGCCCATTGAGGTCTACAATGTGAGGTCCATGTGTGTTTTTACTCTCAACTCTGGCTGTCAAGTCTTAAAGAATAAAATCATGTGATATTCTGGCTCAGATTCCCAGTGCTCTGTGGAAAGCCCCCTGGACCTAGATCTCAGTTTCCAAAGGCCACTACCATGTGTGGCCTCCAAAAATCCCAACACAATTCATGGCAATACATCTCTGCAGTAATTTCCAAACTCAGTCTCTAAGAAGACTCACACCAGAGTTCAAGCCAAGGTGGACCCAGTCATCTCTTCCATCAGCCAAACCAATGACCACAATTAAAACCAAAATACTCCCACATGGCTCTCAACTACTTCCACATAGACACTCATCATTACCTCTGGCTGGAAGTTTCCATGAGGGGCGCAGCTGAAGACAGTATCCAAAATATGCTCCCTACCTTCATTTGTCTAAAGTCAGGGTGGCTTGACAACCTATCTGTGAACAAGGAGTGATCAAATAGGCCTGCCATTAATACTGCTCTGCTTCTCCAATTTGAGCCTAATGTCTGTGGGGTTTAGATTCTTTATGTGAATTGGAGTCATGAGAAAATCCAAGCACCTATGGGCTTGCCTCTGCAGGGCTTTGAAAAACTTTTTGAACCAAAGGATACCTATTCTCACTTGATGGAAATCAGGAACCTTACAGAGGAAGGCGAGAGACTTCATCCACAAGACTGCTCTTTTTCCATTTTGGTTTTGGATGCACACATGAGATCTTTCCTTAGATTCATCAGGTGGTGAGAATCAAAGTCACAGCCTCACACAGGGCCAAGAGGCTGATTCAGACACATCCCTTTCCATGGCAATTAAGCAAAGAGCCACAGGTGATGCTCATTATTTTCCTTTAGAAAACTGTTTTCTTCAGGCTTCACAAAGGGGTGGACTGAGGCAAAGACCTTCCAGACATTCAGGGCAACGGAACAATAGGTAAACAAAAGGCCCAAATCAGTGTTTCTCCACTGACACTTTACTGGTCACACTGATATCTGAGTTTTCTGAGTTCCTCTCCATTCCCTTCATCTATCCAGTACAAGGCCATGTTACAGAGTTTGGAGGTGGTACATATCTTTTACACAAAACCATGAGCCTATTCTTGAGAGTGGCCAGAATTCAGGAAGAAAACAGGAACTTAGGAAGATAGCAGGTATTGCCCATTCATAAGGAAAGTCGTAGTCCATTCATAAATTTGGCAGGATGAATGAGGAGAAGCTTTCTACTAGACAGAACACATCCATTGATGCATTCTCTTTTCTAATGTCTATAACCACAGACACAGTGGGATACACAAACCCACAACCACACCCACAAAGGCAACTCTTTCCTCCAAGTTGGTCTGTGACTATCCAGAGTGTCCTCTGACTGGTGGGCCATACTATGTTCCCCAAAATTGCTTGTTCTGTCTCAAATCTGGTTTCCTTTGCCAACTCTTGAAGTAATCAGGAGTCAGCGGTGAGCCAATACCTGCTTTATCAGGAAAGAACCATCTTCAGAGCTTCCCTGGCATTTGGCCATCCTCACATCAGTAGGTAAGTGCCGTAGCCCGGCTGGCTGGGCAAAATAACCGGGGGGGTGACGAACAACTTGTGTAGACTGAGGCAGCAGGACTGGAAGCCGTTTATTGTTGAATAAGAGCGGTATTTATACATTTTACACAGCCTATCTAATTAGCATGAAATAGATACAGCAGTCAAACAATAAGGAATCTCCACACTTAATGGCTCGCTTTTGTTACTTCACAAACCACTCCCTCTGGCATTTTGCCAGGCGCCATCCAGACTTCTTTACAGGCTCTAACATTTCTCTGGCAAAATAACAGGTGCCAATCTGACTTGTTTACAGACGTTAACATTTCCCCCTTTTGTTTAATTTAAATAAGGACCATAGTGTTTTTCACAGAAACACCATAAATAACCTGCTAGAAACAGAAAGGGAGGATACAAAATGTTACAATACCAATCCAATTGATGGCTCCATGCAAGAAGCCCTTGGAAAACTTATACCAGCAATGACACCGTTAGCAAAGATACCGAGTTACAAGTTGTTGTAGATTACAGTCTGTTGTCTCAGTCCAGATAAAGCAGTGTCTCAATAGATTAACTCAGAGTTCAGGTAAATCACAGTCCAGGTAAGTTCTTCAGGCAGCTAGCTTAAGTTGTAGTAGCAGAAACAGCGATAGCTCCGAAGTCTCCTCGGGTTCTCAGCCGAAGTTTCCTCCAGTTCTCAGCAACATTGTAAATTCTTCCACCTTTGTTTTCACCGGCACTTGGACGAAGGCAGGAACTCCGGATGTCTAAAGAAAATCCTGTAGCATTTCACTAAGAAAACAACCTTCTGAACAATTTTAGTACATTATCTCAAGGTTTTTTACATTTGAAATAAGCCTTAATAGTACTCATTACTCATCAGCCTGCAGGTGTGGGAGACCCATTGTAGTTACTGGCCTTGGAAATGATCAAACTTCAGGGATGCCAGTGGCATCTTCTGCCAGCTGTAGCATCCTGGGCAGCCCCAGATGGCCCCAGGGAGAGTCCTGGGCTCAAACTTCTTCCGGGCACAGGGAGCAAAAGCCTGCGAGACTGTGCCTCCAGGTCAGGTCTACATTTGGGCTCACAGTGGTGATCCGCTCCCCCGGGCAGGGGGGCGGGGAAGAGCCCTCAACTGCCTCTTGAAAAATTCTTACTGCGCCATGATCGGCTTGGGCAGGTGGCAGCCGCCTTGTCATTTCATGCACCCTCCAGTATCGAAAAGTATTCAGTAATAGCCTTTTGCTGCAACTTTTTTCCTGATAATCCTTCTTCTTCTGAACTTTCTTTTTCTTTCTGACTAGAGTTTCTGGGCTTTTATCAACACATGCCCTAACTATTCTTGGTTCCACTGGGGTGCCTTTTTCTCTTATCAATTTACTTCTCACCCCTTCCATATTTTCATCACAAAGACAATACAACATTTCAAGACAAAACAAGACACAAACATACTGCATCAATCTTCTCCATTTTCTCGAAATGGTCATTTTTCCTATCGCCCTATCTGCCTAGGGACG